>NW_009596439.1:0-53161 GCF_000690535.1 Cariama cristata
TATGGCTTGGGTATTGTCAATGTGAATGCCCTTGGGTGCTGTGTGTTATGGAAGAAGCTAGTAACTTCCTTACACTGCTGATGAGTTAACGCATGTCACTGTTTACTGACTAAGGAAGCTGCATGGTGAAACTTGTTTACTTGGATTTTGTTTCCTGTTTTTGAAAGGGTGCCAAGTGGCTCTTCTGTGGAGGTTTCCACACACAATCCCCTCTGTACTTTTGGGGTCTAGTTTCCATCATGTAACCAGAAAACTAACTGACTTTCTGCTGGGCTTCTCTCATTGGAGAGCCTTTCTGTATGTGCTCTAAATAAAGCTGCTTCTGCCCACTTGTCTTGTTGCAGATTGTGGCTGGAATCAAGTACACCATAAAAGTTGAGATTGCCCGGACAACTTGCCAAAAGCCAGTAACTGATATCCAGAACTGTGCTTTCCATGATGTTCCGCAGATGGCTAAGGTAGGTTCCAGAACACAGCGTGCTGGCCCCTGGGTTTCCAACCCCTTCCCTCTAGCTGGCTTAGTACAGAGCGATATAGGCAGTGTCCCCTGTCTGCCCCAGCCAGGATGCGATACCTCATACCTTTACACTTAACAAGGTACTGCCCTTGCAGAACTTGTCTTGCCAGGTGGTGGTGACATAGAAGGCAGGGCCTTTTAGCCTGTTTTGTAAGTGGGGACCTGAGGCTGTGGTGCATGGAGGACTGCGTGTGCCTTAATCCTCTTTAAATTAAAAGTACTCATGGTCTGGGTCACAAGGATACATGGAGGAAACTCTGCCAAGCCTGCAGGCTTCTGGGCTCTTGGTCCAGTGTCCTGAGTCCCCATACCATTATTGACTCCTCTTGTCCCATGGTGCTATAAACATGCTTGATGTGACACGCTTTCCTGAGGGGCTTACATGACTGTGAATAGCGCTTTGGGCTAAGCACTGATTGCAAGAGGCAGATGACCCATGTTCTCTGCACCCACCAAGCTGTTACACAGGAGTTCTGTTTAATAGCAACATTTTTTAAGGAGTACTTAGCTTTTCAGATGAGAGCACCAAATATGTCTCCCTTGATCTGGCCTGAGTCCAGTTCTTCCGTAGTACTTCATTACTTCTGTTAATAGCAGTGATAGGCTTAGCTTTTCTGTGTACATGCCCTTTCTGCCTGCATGTATGCAAAGTGTAACTGCGCACAAGTGATCCACTTAGAAGCTTGTGTGTACCATTACGACAGCTGCAATGGTTTGACATGTGCACATATAGATTAGCTTGCAGGTGTGCTTACCTGTGCTTGAGCGCTTATGTTGGAGTATTACCCATGCCAAAAGCTTCCGTGTGTGTGCATGGGTAAAGGAGGTAACCTGCTCTTCAGAAGTGCTGACTGCTCAGCTTCCCTGGGAGTGTTTATTTGAAAAAAATGATTTATCCTGAGCAGGTACTAACAGGAGTGGTGTTCCACAATACTTGCCAGGAGAATGTGAATCTAGAGAGCCATGGAGGTGGTATATGTTCTGGATCATGTTGGGGAGTAAATCAGTGTAGAACAGCTGTCAATGACACTGGTTTATGTTCTTAATCTGATAACTGCTTTTTTCTTTCTCTCCTTAGCATGCTGTTTGCACCTTTGTAGTGTACAGCATTCCTTGGCAAAACCAAATTACACTACAGTCGAGTACCTGCCAGTAGGCCTACCTTGATTCCAGCAGAGACAAGCAACCAGTTGCTTGGATTTAAAAGGAAAAAAAAAAGCAATAACACAAATAGAGATGGGCTTAATCAATGCCCGTTAACTCAACTACTTCTGTATGCTTGTGCTATGCAAGTTAAACTATGTAACTTTCCTTTAAAGCACAGTATGATCTCAACTTTGTCTTTTCCTTTGTAATTACATTTTAGAGCAGCTGTTTTGGTGTCCATACAGCTTTCCCAATAAACTAACTCCAGCATCAGAATTCTGATTTAAAAAAAACAAACGACTTGATATCCCTGTTAAATGACTACTGTAAGCATAAAATCTTTAATTAGTAATTGCTGTGTTGTGTGGTTTTCTTTGAGTATCTGTCTTGGAGGGTTTGATTTTATTTGTGACCTAATTTATCATGCCCAAAGAATGGGGTGAGAAGGAATGTGAGAATTGCAGGGAAATTGGGAAGAGTGTGCCTGCATGGGAAAGGACAGATGATCCCAACACTCACAACCTGTTTAGCCTGAGGACAGCCTAGTGCAGAAACAAGGGGGAAACAGTAATTGGTGTTAAGTGGATAACTAATAAGAAAGTAAGTAAAACATTGTTATCAGCCCAGTGTAGTTTTATAGTAAATGGGTATTGTCCACAAAGCCTGGCTTTGTTTTGCGAGTGTTCCCCAGAAGAAGCCCTCTAAATCTAAGTGGTGGGGTCTTCCCCTCCGTTTCAGTAAAGTATGGTGTTGTGGGGAAAGAGAGCTCCAGGTCTAGGGTAAAAAAAAAAAAAAAATAAAAAAATTTAGCTTTTCAATGTCTTGTGATGTGACACACAGGGAAAAGAGCCAAGGAAACTTCCCTGAGCAGAAGGTGGGTGAGACTGGAGCTTGGTACTGTGCATAGGAGGAGACTTTCGGGTTTTTACTCTTAGGGGAAGACTGCAAGGAAGGAACAGGATCCCCTTGAAGTTTCATCTTCAGGTAATGGGGGAAGGTGCCAGGTCAAGAGAAGGAGTCTTGGAAGTGGGTGAAGGTGCTGAGGTGAACAATAGGATGCTGCTTGTTTTGCATGGTCCTACTAGTGCATTTCTTTATGTGGTGTCTTTGGTTTTTCTGTTTTGAAATAAATGCATTCTTGGTGGTGTAAGTGTCACCCAGGGATAAAGTTGAGTCCCATGTTCTGTCATGCCCTATGTTTATCCTCAAGCCCAGGAGTCCTGTGTCCGGGTCTGGTGGTCCTGTTGTGAAAGCACAGTGGGAAGGGTGCGGAGAAGTGCTGCAGAAGTGATCCGGTGGCTGGAGAAAGCAGCTTGAGGTGAGAAGGGTAAGGATGCTGTTACTCTTTGCCTAAAAAAAAGTGCTATCTTGATGAGGCTCAGACCTAGTGAGGGAGAGCAAAACAAGAGTAACCAGAAAACAAGCTTCTAGCGGGAAACGCAGTTCCCTAGGAGTGCGTCTGCTGTGGGTTGTTCGTTCTCCCAAGGGGAATGTCACTTCTCATCGTTGCTGGGGTTTGATGAGCTTGCAGTGAGCGCAAGGCCACATCTTGATTTGCGTTGTCAGGGGCATGAGCTGGTTGCCCGACACCAAGGATCTCCATCCAGGATGTGCTCGGATCTGATAGGAATTACTCCCCCTGCTTCCCCACCATCACTCCCCGTTGCCTCCAAGGGCTGGGCATGAAGGTGGCCCCTTGCCAGCCAGGCCAGTGACTGCGCTGGTGCCCATCTGCCGCGTCACTGGGTCGGTAACTGCCAACTGAGGAAATCCTGGTGCAAAGCCGCTCATGTGCCCTCGCCTGTCATTCTTTCTAACTACTCCCTTCGTTTGTACATGCTGCTTCCCCATTTTCCAGTCTGTTTATACAAGCACTAGGCAGTGGTGAAGGGGCTCCATCATGCTTTTGGTGGGTTTGCCTGTGTTTCTCTTTTATCATCTTGGCTTGAGGTCTGGATGGGTAATTGCACTGGTCTCCTTAGTAAGGAGACTAGGCAAGACATGAGGATGCAGATGGATGGAACCAGGCATTTCCACCATTTCAGCTGTGTTTATTAGCCAGCACCTCTGAACAGCACATGGGGAAAAAAAGTGGCCGTGCCAGAGGAAATGAAGTTTGAGTGTTACAAACTCCTGAATTCAAAGGTATTGCATTTTCATGAAATGCCAATGACTAAGGACACGAATGAATGGCACACATTACCCCACCCTCACAAGATGCTGACTGTCAGCCTTGGTGATTGTCCCTATGTGCTCTCCACCCGGAGCAAATGCCAAAAAAGCCCAACCTCATTTAAGCACCTTCCACTGTGGGCTGTGTTACTTTGCATTTGCAACAGGCTAAGAGCATTAGTGGAAGTTCCCTTCCCAACACCGTTTTGCTTGGCCGGTGTTTCTGCTTGGCTGGCTGGCAATAGCTTGGTCAGCTGAACCCTGCGCCCTCATTTTTAGCTGTGTTTGGTGCTCGACCGTTTCAAGTGTCGGTGGCAGACATGAATGAGTGACCAGGAAAGGGCTTATTTTATTTTGTCTCTTGTTATGTTTTCCTTGCATCTGATAGATCAATTCTGGGGTCATGCTTCCTTAAATTTAGGGAAGGGGCAGAGCTTTGCGGCTGCTACAGCTCATGAACCCAAAGCCTTTTCCTGGCTCTGGGACTTGGGGAGAGATTTAGGGCCAACTCACTGAGAAGCGTAGCTCTCCTTAGCAGTGCCTCCACCTGCAGACGCATACTCACATGGACTTGTAGCTCCCAGCTCTGCAAAGTGCAGCTGAGACACAGAGCTGTGAAAGCCATGATGTTTTTGGAGCCTGTGGGCATTACTGGTGTGCCACTACTACGGCATGTTCAACTGAAGGCAACGGGGCTGTATCCTCATTAATGTGAAGAAGCAGAAGTATTGATCCCACCTGACCAAGCTGGCAGCATTCAACCTATCTGGCTTTTTTGAAAAGCATCTTACCTGCGTGACAGTCTGTGATCTAAAGCAGCTTTACCACAAGAACTGAAGAGCCCGGACTGTTGAGAAATGTGCTACAGGTTGTCTTTGGCTTTTTTACCTTATCTGGGACCCTCACCCAGACACCTCCTCTGCCCATGGCCCAGGACTTCCTTTAAGCTTAAGCCTATGTCCTCTATCTGAGCTACATTAGGTATGTCCTTATCTCCAGCCCTCGCTGCTGCATGGACCTTGGACCTGCCTTGGAGCTTTGTCTCCAGCCCTGTCTCCTGCTCCAGACAGGGCTCCCTGGAGGAACCCTGGTCCCGGTTCAGCCCCTCGCTGTGTCTGGGCCTGCCAATGGACCCTGTCCCACCCTCAGCTCTGTGGCCATGCTGAGACCCCATGGGACTGTGCCCTGTTGGAGAGGGCATGGCCAGCACTGGAGCACTCCGGGTTCCTGCCTCATCCTCTCCTCGTGCTGCTCACTGAGACATGGCCCTGCAGGGTCTTTCTGAGATCCTTGACGCTCTATCAGCACTCCTGCCAGGTATGGACGCTTCCCTCTGCACACAGCCTAAATTGCAATTTCCTACAATTATGAAAGGGAGCGAGCATGTGAGGATCCAGGTCACCCTGCAGCCCTAGGGCTGGGCCGCCCCGTGCTGTTGCCAATCCACATGTGCTCAGGGTGTACAATATTGCTTAGCCTAAGGTGTGGAGACCTCTTAGTGAGGGTTTGAAGATGCTAGGTTGTTTGTATTCATCGTTAATGTGCAATGCCTTAGAACCACTGTAGCGTGGATCCTTCAGGAGATCAAATTTACTGATCAAACCCACATCCCAGTTTGAAACTTGGTGCTTTATCTCTTGGTGATGACACACCAATGGGACGCAACAGTGATCTGGAGATCATTTCTGAAGGGTTGAGCAGGAAAGTGTCCTAAGTTAGGTCACTGCTGATGATGCTGGGCCCCTCCATGACTCTTGTTGCCCAGCTTTGGTGGTGGCCTGCTGGTGAGAAGGTAGGAGGGCAGGTTCTCCTCTCCAGGCTGCGTGGTCCCAGGCTTGGCAAGGAGGGGTGAGGAGGACTCTTGATGCCCACCTGGCTTGAGTGAGAAGAGCAGCCAACCTGCAGGCTCCATGGTGCAAATCCCTGATGAGCATCTCCCTGCTGTCCCCCTCTGACACGGGGCATGGCTCAGTGCGGCGGTGGACCCTGGGCTCGAGATGACACTTGCTAAAGCCTCTCTTCTGTGTCGTCGCTCATTTGCATGGCATTGCTCAACCTCTGTCAGCTGGTAGGCTCCTGCTGTAGGATTTTGCAACAGGGAAGAAAAGGAGAAGCTCAGCTGCTCATCTCCATGATAAACTGGTACGTGAGTGTTAGGGTGTGTGCTGGGTGCTATTTCTGACCTTGCTGGAGGAGGGTGTGGGTATGTGTGTGTGTCGGACTGACAGTGGGGAAACCTGTCTCTGCTTCCAGCTAGGGAAAGCCCACCAGTGACTCACGATGCCCTCGTGACACTGTGTCTTGCTGGGAGGCACCATCCCCTCTTCCCCACCAGCTGAGAAATGTCATACCTTGTGTCATGCCATCTCCACCCTTTTGCTTTTAAGCTCCCCGGGGTGATCTGGCTGTAGCATCACCAGCAAGTGAAGGCATCTCCTCCCTGTACTTACCTCGTGGCCCGGTCTGCAGGTGGGTAGTGCTGGAGGTGGCTTTCACCACTCACCTTGCAAACAGGCATCCTGGGGGGTCACAGCAAGGGTCTGTAGGGGACATTGTGTGGCAACATCACTTCATGCTCTCCCCTTAACCTGGACAATGACGAGATGGGGGAAAAAAACAACAGAAGCTTAAAATAAAGTCTAGCTGTGTAAATGTTCTATCAATTAAAAAAGTAATCATGTGAGCAGATAGGAACAAATATGAGTGGTAAAAAAATGAAACTTTCTCCCTAAGGGATTCTTCTGAAGTAAGCGTATGCATATACTCAGCTGGAAGACGACCCCAGAGCCAAGCCAAACCCAGTGGGATCCCCTCTGTCCTCCCATGGAGTTCAGGTACCACAAAGGGCACTACCCCCAGCTGCAGAAGCAACTGGGACTCAGGCGTGGCCAGGGAGTTCATTTTATACCTTGAATATAAAAGTTAGAGAGAAAAGAGTGTTTTTTAGGTGAAGTCGTGATGTTTGCGCTAAGCCTACTCCTCTCCCTTGTCCTAGTTAAGTCCCCACATCTGTACAGGTGAGCAGTGGTTTTCTTCACTTCTCATGGAGGACGGACAGAAAAGTTACCATCTCCAAGTGCCAGACGTGGCAAAGAATGGCTTAAAACCCGTAGCGTTAACTTCAGTGAAGCCTGAATCCTCCTTGTTCCTGGTAATGTTGCCCACCCTTGACTGTGGGGCCCTTGCTAGCGATGAGGGAAGCATGGACCACTTCTCTCCAAACATCTTCAACCTTCTGTCATCTCCTGCTTGAATTGCTGCAGCGGTGAGTTCTACCAGACTGCAAATTGCTGCATGACAGAGAGGAAGACGAAATGCCACCCTCCCTTACACGGCAGCTGGTGAGCGTCTCTCTTCACCCACTGTTTGCTCCGTCTCTGTTGTAGTCCTGGGTTCACCAAGGTGCAAGATAAGCTGTGCCAGGACCCGTCCTAAGCAGCTGCCCAGGAGAGTTCCTACCTCTGGGTACCAAAAGCACCGTGATTTCCCCCCCTCCCCTGACCCTCACAGAAGATTTCTGTGATTAGTGAGTGTACCGTTAGCTTGTTGACGGCCAACTGAGCTGGATGAAGTCAACCATGCTGATGAGGAAGAGGTTGCAGAAAGGTTTGGCTGGGCCTTGGCACATTTTTGGCTTTAGTTTGACACGTCCTCTCCAGAGGAGAGGAGGCACCAGAGCCATTCAAAAAGATGCTTTTCACGTACCGTGTTGCAGCTTGTCCGGGTGAAGGTGGATGTACCAAGCTCCGGTTGTGCAGAGGTGCGATGTGGTGAACGTGGGGGTCACCGGACTGGTCCCAGAGGGGATGTCTGGGGGCTCTTCAGGAACAGGTTCCCCTCAAGAAGTGCAGTAGCCTAGGAAATGAAATTAGCTTTGGACCTCTGAGCATGGCTTGGCTGGGCAGGTTGGCTAATTACACTGACCTTCTCTTGTTAAAACTCATGGGACTTGTTAAGATGACTACAGATTTTTAATTATCTATTTTTCCTCCCCAAATAGTCAGTCTTTTCACCGTTTTCTGTGTTAGCCAGATAACATAGTTGGAAATGATTTTCCCTATTCAGTCTGACACTTTGTCCGTCTCCTGCACACCCCAGGTGGCTCAGTGAAAATTATTTCTTCTGCAAAATGTTGAGAGAATACCGAAATGTAATGTTCCCACAGCTCTGACATGCTTTTTGCCCAGCTGGCTTGCTCAGAGGCTTTTGAACAAAACTGGCTCTGGGATCTCAGTTTGGTAGGAAGCTGGAGAACTGGCAAGAGACATTTTTTGCTCTGTGCTGTTTTAAACGACCCTCTCCCAAATATAACAAATCCTTCTCATGGATACTTGTGCTGGAAAGCAAGAAGCAGCGGACTTCAGATATTAGAGGAAAAGGAGCACAGACATGCTTTTGGCAATTCAGCACAAATCAAGAGCTCTCAGAAAAATCTTGTTTTGACCCCTTGATTGCTACCTCTAATGGGGATAAAGCAAGCCCAAAGCCTGCACTCACTGCGGGAAGCAGCTGCTGTAGAGAAACCCAGCATGGGAGGGTAGACCTAGATATTTAATGCCCCAAGCAGGTGTCGTTGGCGTTCACCGTGCCTGAAGTGACACGGCGGGGGCCAGCGTGGTTTGCGCGCACGGTGGGACAGGCTGGTGTGCGGGCAGGACTCGTAGGAAAAAGGGTTGCTCTATTGTAGGGTCTGGTGGGGGAGGATTTGTCAGGGAAGAACCGTGGCTGCTGTAAACCAATTCTTTTCCACCTCATCACAAAGATTGTCAGCTCAGTACTAACCGCAGAGCTTCTCGGCTGATAGCGGTGGGGGAAGGTGGGAGGGAAAATACCCGACAGGTTTTCAGACCCTCTACTGAGTGTGTGGTGCTGGCAATTAGAAAACCCCCAGTATCCTCTGGCTGTCAACAGAGCCAACTCGATTGGGAAGTGGTGAGAGTGAGTAGTGAGAAATTAAGCGTTGGCCCCAGACTGACATGTTTTGGTCGCATTTGGGATACCACATTGTATACTGAGTGCACCGAAATGAACCTGTTTGCCCTCAGAAGGGGAAAAGTGCTCAGTGCTTCACTGCGTCTGGGGCTAGGGGGGGAGAGAAAGGAGGATGATGACATTGCCTCCCCATACATTGGCTATCTGGAGAGCTCCCGGTCAGGACCGGTGCTTGCTGCGCTGTGCGGGGACAGGACAGGAAGCGCCAGGCTGGTGCAAAGCAGTGGCTCAAGGATGCAGTCTCCAGCATCCTTCCCCATCCTGGGATGTACATCAGCTGTGGCAAAGCCCGGCGTGGGAGACAATTTTTGATCTAAAGCAATACCGTGTGCTGCGGCGACTTGCTTGGAAATGAGCCTGCCTCCAGGCCTGTGCTATGAACTGCATGCCAGCCTTAATGTGTGGTTTGTTTGTTTGTTTTTTTTTCTTATTTTGTAAAGAGGATTGGAGAAATCTTTAGCACTTCAGTTGTCCTTCGAGCACTTTAAAGAAGAAGCGCTGCCCAAGTGCTGCTAGGAGGAGACCCATGAAAGGGCTGTGGTGCCTGGTGAGCATCCTCTCCCCTCCCGGTGCCTGTGGGGCCATGCTAGCCTGGCTGAGCTGGAGAGCAGGGACCGATCCCGGGGATGACTCCTGTCAGTGAACCTGGGGAGCGGTGGCAGGGCTGACGTCTGCTCCTTCACCCTGACACTGCCCAAAGCACACACAACCAACACAAGAGCTGTGGCAGGGTGCCTTGCTGTCTAGGAGGGCTGCCAGCCCCTGGAACTGGCAGTGTAGGTGGTGAAGGGTCTCCACTGAGATGGGCTCCCACATTTCCCTGAAGGCACAAAGAGTTTCTCGGCCTTTCATTGAATCTTGTGTTTGATAACCACTGCTGGGCCAGGCGATGCCCCATAGGAGGTTGTTTAAGCGCCTTTGAAACGTTCACATGATGCCAAAGTACCTGTGGCGAGGGGAGCAGGGCACTGCAGAAGCCCTGCTTTAGCCAACAGAGAGCTATAGGCTGGACCTTGGTCTGAAATACCGACACAGGCAAGCCAGGTATATATTTTTATTTTTACTTTTTAAAATTTTGTTTTTGTTTTATAAGAATGTTGAGGGAATATCTATCCTTGGGGAAGGTGCTGTGTGATGGGGTCTGAAACCACCCCATAAGCTGCAGATATGACCAGAACATCCCTTTGCTGATATTTAGGCTGCTCTTTCTGGGGTTGTAGCGTCACCATCTGCATTTTCCTGGGGCATCTGTGGAAGACGACATCTCACAAGCCCTCGTGAAAGACATGATGTCTGACATCTTGTGTCTCCCAGGACTGGAAGAAAGAAAAAGGCACTGCTGCTGCACAACGGCTGGAGGAAACCCCACTTACTCCTTTTTGTGGTCCAGCCTGCGCTCTGCTCTGCACCAGGGCTGCAGGACCCTCTGTACTCCCTCCTGGGTGGGATGGCTGCCTGTGAGCAGGACCCTGGGCAGATGCAGCATGGCAAGATTTCGCTTGCAGAGTTGCCTGCCCTGAAGAGGTCAGCTTCAGGGAGATGGAGTGTACAATCGCCCTTTGGGAAACAACCCCAGTCTCTGTTTTTTGGAGAGCAGGACCGGGATGGAGGGGCTGCTCTTGATTGCAACCCCCTGGGTTCGGCTGTACGTGACTCTCCCCGTTGGTAATTGCTTGGATGTGCTTGACATTGGGTTGCTGACTGCGGGGTGCACAGAGCCTGGGATGTGACTTGTCTGGTGGCTCTTGCCTCTGTATGGGACGGGCCATGAGTGGAGGAAGGTGATGCTGTGGTCCTTTCCCACTCTTGTGTCTCTACTGATCTTCAGAAAGGTGAGATGGCATGGTTAGCAGGGAGAAGCAGGGCAAGTGAAAGTAATGGATGAATTTCCAGCAGGGAAAAGCGGTCCCAGACACCTGGGGCTAAGCAAAGCCTTCCTTTCCCCGGTGCTCAGCTCATGCTCTCACCTCTTGCAGCCTCGTATGTGTAACCTAAAAGCTTTCCACAGGGGGTCACCATCTTACAGGAGATGCAGGACCAGGCTGGGGACACAAGGAAGGCTGATTTCTTGTCCTTAGCACAAGCAGGGCAGAGCCAGGCGTCTGCCACAACCCTGTCCCTTATCCCAGCAGGTATGTGGTCACCTCCTTCCAGGTACCTCCCAAGAAAAGCCCGATAGAGCCTGTATCAGACATTTTGTTTTGATCATCCAGGCACAAGGGCACAAGAGGGACTGACGCTGCCTCAGTCAGGCCCTCAAAATCCTGGATGTCCCAAACAGATGCTCTCCTGCAGGATCAGCACCCATTTTTGCAGCTCTTTGCCTGGATGTTTCCATTGCTGACAGATAACCTCTCAGCATCTTGTTTCCAGGTGGTCCTTAGACTGAAGGAAATTATTTTAATTTCATCCCATCTTCTTGTCCTGCTTCTGAGGATAATTAAGGTGTTTGTGTAAGTGTGAAGGGCAAAACCACACGTATCTGCCCCTAGGTGGGGAAAAGCGTTTGTGATGTTCCTTGAGATCAAGATAAAATGCTTCTTGAGTCTTCAGTGCTTCTGAGTTTTCTCCCTGTCTTTTGAGGAATGCTGATATGAAGATACTTGGCTGACGGTATGTATGCCCTGAAACGTGTTCTGTGCTTGTGATCTTGGGCTTAGCACGCAGCAGCCCTCAAAAACGCACGATGTGATGGGAGAACATTTGTGTTCGTCCACTCAGACTGGAGCAAGGAGGAGACATCTCCCCATCTACATCCCAGGCAGGTACAATCAGCCACGCTTGCTAGTTCAGAGGGATGGTTTATCTGAGGGACATCAAATGCCAATGCAGCCAGCAAACTCCTTCCCTGGCGTGCAGTAAGACTACAGGAGCAACCCAACACAGGGCTGCCCTGTCCTGCCAAAACCCCTCCGCTGGCTGCGGTGGCATCTTTGGCTGTGACAGTGGCCAGAACCTGCACTGGGCAAAGGGCTATGTGCCATGAACCATCGTTTTTATGGTAATGTTGTGGCCGGATCAGACAGGGAGGTGGGAAATGGAGCAGGGAAATGCCTTGTACTGCCCCTACCTGCTGCTGTTGCAAATACTCTGATAAAATAATCAAGAAGAGTTAGATTTGATTAAGAAGTAGAAAATTGTAAAGCATAATGCATAAGTTAGGATTGTTAAGCTTGAAATAGGTAACCAGAGGATTGTTAATCTAAAATAGGTAACCGTAGGATTGTTATGTTTGAAATAGGCAATGATAGAAATCTCACCAAGTAGTTACCAGATTTTTCTATGTTTTGTTTTAAATAACTAAGGAGACCGTCATGGACACCAGTTATGTTGCTTGGAAATCCCCGTACTCTTCCTATCTTGATTTGAATATCAAGGATCTTAAGCAGTAGAGTTAAGTAGAACTGACCAATGGTGGTTTTAGAATAAGAATATTGATAAGGTTATATAACTAATGAAACCAACCATTGTAAAGGTTAAATTTAAGAGTGAGCATATGATGCATTTTTATGTAAAAGAACTTACGTAACAATGACTCGACAGAAAAAGTGTATAAAAACTGTTGGAGTTTGATGCTAAGGTGGACATGACAGGCGGAGCCATCCCCCTGTCCCCAGGGCTGCAATAAAGGAGTGCTTGTGTCTTCATACGATGTTGGCGCTAAGAGGTTTTATTCCCGATTTCGGTGGCACTGCTAAGTGACAAAGGGGCTTGCACACTCATTTTTTTTTTTGGTGCTGGGTTGTTGAATGATTGTATGTGGATTTGGTTTTGTTTTGTTTTGTTTTTCTTTGTGATTTCTGTTCATTTTGCAATAGAAATGCATTTTGCTAGATAGCCCAGACGTGACGAAAAGAGTTGCAGAGCTTCGGTCGTGCCTCTGCGGGCACAGGTCCTAAGACTGCGTCAGCAGGCGTGAGAACTGGGATATCGAAATACGTACATCCCCCACCACGGATCCTCCGCTACCCTCGTACCTGGCGGGTGCTCGGAGAAGCAATCCAACACAAAGATTGACAAATTGCCTTTGCGGCTGTTACAAATTTTACACAGATACCAACGTAAATGTTTGTGGGGAAGGGCTATGAACTTTCTGGAGTTCTGCTAAAAATGTCAGCCTGGAGATATCTCATTGTAATTAGCTCCCCAGGAAAACCAGGCTCTGCGTAAGAAAATATTCCCTTCTGTTGGTGAAATAATTGGCTGTTTTTCAATATGTTGCCGTAAGAAAAGAGGCAGAAACTGGATGTTTCTCCAGCATGACCAATAAACTGCAGGAGTTAGAATACATTAATGACAGATTAAATTAATGTAGTGATTCTTCAGATGTCTGGCCTAATTGAAATGCAGTCTGTTATGCTTTTGTAGAACTTTGCATCGCTTTCCCAAGAACAGCTGCTGACAAGTGCCACCGCATTGCTTGTAAATATTGGAGCTGCTGAATGCCAGCTTCTTGTACCGGCAGTCCCTGCAGCGGGCTGGGGAGTAAACCACTGGCTCCACAGACACTGAAACCACCATTTATTGATACCAGTGGCATTTAATCCAGGCAGATAAGCGCCAGGTGGGAAACTGCCTTTATGCTACCCCAAATATGTTTCAAGGCCACGTGCAGAGCCAGCAGAAGTCGTGTGCACACTTCTGAAATTAGTGGTAAATGTCCTCCCCCCCTAGGAAATTATTGCCTGGAAATTAGATGAGATCTGGAGGATTCAGTCGCTGTAAATACCTAGGATTGTCCCATGGATTATTAAAATAGAACAACAAGAGCCTTATTCTAGTTGACTCCTGGACCCCACAGGCTATTAACTGGTGTATATCTTGTTTGCTTCGGAACTGAAATTAGCTCCCTTAACTGCATCAGCATAAAGCGTCTCGTTTTCTACAAGCCTTTTGTTAAATGTAGGCTGAGATTAAACGGCTTGCAACTCAAGCAGGTATAAAAGGCTGTGTTGCGGCAATGCAAATGATGTGATATACAGTATAATTGGGATCATTGTGCAGAAGAAATGAAGATCAGGATCATTTTTTGTTTTCTCCCTGCTTGCTTTCGAGTTCCTGGGATATTGTGCCATCAATTAAGAGCTTACTTCTTCCCTGTGAGGGTGACAGACCCCTCTTTGAGGCAAGACTGGCAAAACTGCAAAATGTCTTGTATCAAATGGAAAAGGTTGCAAAGGTACAAACATTAATTGGAAGCGCTTGCCTCAGAGTCCTGAGGATGGTCCTGGCTGTGCCCAGGTCGGGCATGGCTAAATTCCTCATTTTCTGCTAACAGTCAGCCGGAGTTTAATGAGGCGGCAGGAGAGTGAAGGCAAGATGTTGAGTAAGGGACATGGGGGTCTTGGTAACAGGACACAGCATCAACTGCGGTGCTACAAGGGCTGTGTCTGGGGGAGCTGGGACATCCCCTCCAAGGCCTTCTGTAGTCATAGGGAAAAGTATTTGCTTTTTTGGAGTACCCAGAGAGCTCTGCTGCAAGGTCCTGCTCTCTTCGACACTTGCTTTTGGAGGTGGAAGGCTAAATCCCTTCCCCAGAAGCAAAATAGTTGCTGAAGAGCTACCAAAAGTTCATACAGAGAGTTGTCTTGTCATGAGATGCCTCTCAACCCTAAGTTACTGGGTTTGGAAAGAAAGCTTCAGTAGAGGCAGACAGACCGGCGGTTATTTTAGCTACTCTTCAATTTAAGGAGAAAACAATACAGCGAGATTGAAGGAAATATTTTGTTTTCTGTGCTTAGTAACTGGGTTTGTTTTGTGCCTGACATAGGCCACTTGTCTTACTTAAGACCAGAATGGCTCAACACTTGGTCAAAGCGAACACTGTGCTCTGAGGCCATCGCCAGAGCAGAGGGAAAGCATCTTTTTACACCCATCTGGAGACCGAGACTGGAGCAGCAAATGAAGTTTTTTTGTCTCCTTTTGGATTTAATTACCAGCTGCCATTTTTTGAGGATTTGGAGATCTGAGACACTTAATTCACTAATTTGAGTTCATCTCAGAAGTAACTTGACTTTAATCGTCTGTTTTGCTCTTAATGAGTTTAATGTTATCGTAGGTCAGTTTTGCTGATATGTTCTATTTTTATTAAGTACCATAAAAAGTGGGTAAGACCTTCAGACTGCACCAAAACCAAATAGTTTTGAGAGTGCAGGATGGTTTCTGGCTACTTGTTCTCCTAAGCTCTTGGCTTTCTCTTGCAAGGCAAAGCCCAACGCAGGTACAAGTGGCTTCCAAGGCAGAAGCCCTCTGTGTATTAAAATAACGCCTTGTCTGAAGGGACATTTCAGGTGGTACTTTACGTGAGGCTTTGTTCTTGCAAACTGGGATGCTCCCAGTCACCATGGGTGACTAAAGCTCAGACCCTGCCATTGTGCTGTGAGGGATGGCAAAGGAGGCAGCGGGGTTCTGGGGATGTTTACACAAATTTGGCAGAGGCTAGAGCAGGGGTGGCAGTGCCACTTTTTTTCCCCTGACTGACTGCCACCAATCCTGCAAGGATGCACAAACTGTTGCCTGAACTGTGTTTATTTGCAGTCCTTCATAAAACCCAAATAACACAAAATGGTCTTATTATTATTAATGCACTTGCACTTGTATTAGTGGGCTTTGCCCTCAATAAATCAGAAAAGCCTCATCAATGAAATGGTTAACATCGTATGCAAAAGCTTCTCAGCATCTACCTCTTTTCGTGGGTGTCACATTTACCCTTCCACCCCTGGGTCCTTCGATTGGGACTTCAGTCTGAATCACATGGAGAAGCTGGGTGTTCATAGTGAGTTATCCTGAGATCTTGGCGTGGAGGAGTCTGAGAGTAGCGGTGGGTTTACTTTTTTGTATTGTCTTAACATTGTCGGCTTACATGCTTTTTGCACGCCTCCTCCAGTATTGACTGCTCTTTGGCCACCATGGGTTGTGTTTGTGGACTGCGACCTCAGGTATCACCCTTGCGTGCACTTGGCCTCGCGTCCAGAGTCACAGCTAAAAGAAGGCAAAATTAGCGTGGGCCAAGGCATGCCCTGAGATCTTACGCTGTCAGGGCAGTAGAAAGCTCATGGCCTTTTGCTAGCAATGGCATAAATCACATTTACTGGGCTGTGCTGCAGCTGGAGTAAAAGCTCTCCGAACCCCCAGGCTTGCAGGCCTGAACAAAGAGTTTTGGCGGTAGCTGGGGGGCTGCCAAGGAAAGATGAATTGCTGATCCTAGAGGGAAACTCGTTCTGCATTAATCTAGCTGCTGCGGAATAACTGGGACAGTGGAGTGGTGGATGAATCAGGAGAAAATGGATCGTGGGCACAGAGGTCATAGAATTATAGAATGTCCTGGGTTGGAAGGGACCGACAGGGATCATCAAGTCCAACATCTGTCTCTGTGCTGGACAACCCCAAAATTCACACCATGTGTCTGAGAGTGTTGTCCAAATGCTTCTTGATGTTCATAGAATCATTTAGGTTGGAAAAGACAAATCTTGGCTTGCCCCTTTTGCATAGGGGAAGAATTTCATCTTCTGCACGTTTCTGTGGTGCTATAATATGGCCCTGGGCCATGCCTACCAGAGAGGTGGTTGTGCTGGAGCACTTGCCCTATGAGGTTCAGCCTGGAGAAGGGATGGTACAAGAGGACCTAAGAGCCGATTCCCAGTGCTACAAAGAGGTCATCTAGAAGATGGGTCTGGGCTCTTCACAGCAGCGTGTGGCAAGAAGATGAGAGAGAGCGGGCATAGATTGAAAGAAGAGATGATGAGACTGGGTTTCCCCATGAGGTTGGCCAAGCACTACAACAGCTTGCCCAGAGAGGCTGTGGAGTCTCCATCCTTGGAGGTGTTGAAAACCCGACCAGGCAGGTCCATGAGCAACCTGTTCAAGCTGGCTGTGCTTTGAGCATGGAGTGGGACCAGAGATCTCCAGAGCTCTGGCAGTCTGTGTTAATCTGTGACTCCAGCTGTGAATGCCATGTTTCCAAGGATATGATCTTCGGTGCTGTGGTTTTCCTATTGCATGGCTTCAGACTGTTGTGTGACTGCCATGTTCTTCTGCTCCCCCAGAGTCTTAGTGGGTGGCAGAAGCCCCATTCAGAGTTTGTCACCTTCAGGATGATATTCTGGTCCCTAACGTCCAACTTCTCCATGTTCACCCGAAAGGCAAGCATGCAGGTCCGTGTATCTTCATCCACTGGAGGAAACAGACAGGTCCACCGTAGGTTTTACAGGGTCATTTGTTGGTGCTGAGGTCTGCATGTAGGCCAAGCTGGTCTCTGGGTGTTCTCAGCTTGGCCAAGAGCCTTGGTGGAGGCAACAGGGAGCCAAACTGCTTCCCAGGGGACTGCGTGTCCCCAAAACCAGGGCTGGATCTTAAGAGACTTGGTTTCACTTTCTGGCTCTGCTTCTGGCCTTTTGGATGATCTTGGACAAGTTGCTTTATCTTTCTGTGTCTCAGTTTCCCCAGTCTGTAAAATGGTGATAATAATGAGGTGCTCCCCCCCTCCCCCCAAAATAAAATAAAATTGCAGACCCATTTGAGACCTCCTGGTAGATATAAATGTTCACTGCTGTGGTTATACAGGAGCTGAGCTCTTATTTGTTGGGGCAATTTTCTCAATATGTAATTTTTAATTTGTTGTGGCATCCTCAGAATAAACAGCCTCATCATAATACAAGCAATTTTCAATTTTTGCAACGGAACATTTTCTAACTCTCTCAATCTGACCCTTGTGACATATGGGTCAATTTACTGCTTGGAGAAATTAATTGTGCTATACAGCATCAGCATCTTTCTGCTTACATACTTTCATGCTAGTGAACAAAATGCTATGATTATGTATGAAGTTCTGGAAAGAAACATTGAAACATAATGATATTAAGTTTCCCTGAAGCAAACCCACTTGTAGAGTTGAAATTTTAGGATTGTTTTTGTTAGGTAGTGCTGCTGATGCCTGGATGATTTTAAATGAATATTTGACTATAAATTGCTGAGATGCTTGTCTTATTTTCCTGTTTAAGCTTTCCTAATTTTCAGTGAATTAAAAAATGTTTAGAAGACAGGCTTTATTCATTCCCCTTAAAGGAAAAGAATTATTTCATGCAGGGCAGGATCTTCATTTCCATAAACTGATGCAAGAATGTAAGATTGGTTTTTTTGTATTGCAGTTTTCCTTTGTTTCAAAGTTTTGCACTGAACGAGTTACCAACAAGTGCTGTGCACATGAGACCATGCAATTCATGACCCAAAGTAGGTCTGTGCTTCTGAAACACCTGCTCTAACGAGGTTTGAATAGTGAGGAAGCAATAAGAACTAGTGAGGCTTCACTTTCCTCCTGATCTGGTTCGGATGCTAGTACGATTTTGAGGAGATCCCTCCAGCCAGGAGATGCTGTGGGAGAGGCTGTAAGGACAGCAAAGCAAGGCTTGACCACGCTGGCTTTTCTCTGTGTGCAGGTGTTTTGGATCACGTATGCTTGGCAGCACCATCAACGGGTACAGGTTACACCCAGATCTCTGATAGACTGGCCAGAGCTACCAGGGCACACACATCTCCGAGAAGGGCAGATGTGTATAAGATGTACGCAAAATGCATACATGCAATCGTTTTGAGGCAGAGCGATGCGCGAGTGCGCGGGCTGATGCCGGGGTGGATAGCGCTCAGGGGTTGCAAGACCTTGGTTTGGGGTGCAGGTCTGCTCTCAGCCGGGGGTTTGGGAGTTAAGGTCCCCTAGCAAGAGGACCAGGGACGGTGGCAGTGAAGGCCACAAGCGTGGCTGCCTCAGGGATGAAAGAGCAGGAGTGAAAATCAGGGAAAGCCAAGAGCTGTGACCTCCTGTCACGCTTCCCACTGCGCCCTGGGGCTGGTCATCCCCTTACAGCAAAGCCAGTATCCCTCTACCCCCATTTTTTCACAGCCCTGTGCAGACAGGCAGAGGGGACAGGCTGTTGCCAGCACATCGGTTCCTCCCCAGCTGACTATCATTTTCTGCCTTGTTTTTCAAAGAGCACATTATTCATTCCTTTTGTTGCCACCAAATGTCAGCAACCAAGGCAGGCTGGGAGTGACACCTTGCCGACAGCCTGCAGAAGCGTTGGGTGTTTAATTGGCTGCCTCACCCCAGGATAAATAAACCTTCAGAGCCTCAGCCTCGAGTGTTTAATCAGAGAAGTTAAATGTTTAGGGAGTTGGATCACTTGATCTCTTTGCTTAGAAGTTTTCCTGCTTCTCCTTGACGAGCCAGACATGCTGACAGTTGGCAGAAACCTTAAAGATGCTTGTGCGGATGAGACCTGTAGTTGAAATGTTTTTCTGCTTGATACTGGAGACTATCGAATGAAGAAGTTGTTGAAAAACAGCTGTGTGGTTCCCCGCTCTCTGGCATTGGCTTTTTCCCGCTGAACACGTCCTTCCCAGCACAACGGCTGTGCTTCCCGCTTAGGGAGAGGAATGGCCTTCCCATGAGGACTCCTGGAAAACACAGCCCAGCCGTGCTCCTGCATCCTTGCAGGGTGGTGGACGGGAGCAGGACCTCGCAACCTGCCCACCTCTTGCTTTTCCCTCTCTGCTCCTTGTTTGGCTCCATGTCGTTCCTGTGCTGCAGAGCAGCTCCAGCAGGAGAGGTGTGATCATGGATCACCGGCTTGGGGAAAACCTCAATGTTCCTCTCATGTTGTTCAGGAAGGAAATCGGGTAATGCCGTACCCAGGTGCCGAACTGACCCCGACTCGTCCGCATCCCAGAGGAAGGAGCTGTGGCAGAGGGCAGGTTGGTGCAAACCCAGGAGCATCGGCAGTGCGGCGAAGGGACAGTTCACTGCTCGTTTGTGTTTCCTTGTCTCCCTCAGTGGGAAGGTTTTCTCTGTACCTGATGTTAGAAATGCCCCAGTACAGTTGAGCGCAGGCGTGTTTGAGGGGTGAACCCCCAGCCAGCTGTAGGTTGGATCTGGCAGAAGTCGTCTCGGAGGCAAAAGTTTGATGGTACAGTATTGGTTTCATATTATTTAATTTCCATCTTAATAAAAACAATAACCCTTTGCATTATGGTGTTCTTAAGTCTCCCCAGTGCAGAGGGCAGTCAGGGTGTCAGCTGAGTTGGGTTTGAAAGGGTTATTCCTCTCAGGCCTCGGGGAGCTATTTCCAAGAGTTGCGAGTGGAAAGCAGGTGGTTTGCAATTGCTTTTTGTTCTGAAGCGAGACACTGAAATGAAAAATATCTTCAACTTTTTAATTGGAAATAAATGATTTGCAATGAGAAAAGTTTCCTGTTTAATTAGATTTTAAAATGAAAATGGTATTATCCTTCAAACTACTGATTTCAGACGATCACAAACCTAAGGTGCCACTTTTGTTGCAAACTGACATCCCATGATTCATAAACTTTTTTTACTTTGAGAAGGGGAGGAAGAGGCAGGAAGAAGTAAAACTACTTTTGGCTAGTTCTCGTTAATTAAGATGGAGGAAGCAATAACCTCTGCTGCTAACGTTTTCAGAGAATAGCCGCTGTAATTGTTCACTTCTGTTATTGGCCTGGGCTGTAGCTTTTCAGCCTTTATATGTGCTGAGTATTGTAGAAGGCAAAAATTCCTTTAAAAATATTTCTAAGGAGGAGAGCGAAGGGAAAAGTGCCTCTATTGAAAGGCTCAAAGTTATTTCATTCAAAAAAAGAAAAAGCCCCACACAGAAGGCAAGGATTGCTCTCACTAGGCAATACCTCCAGGAGCATGGACGTGGGGTGCAGGAGATGCTCAGTTTAACGCCGTGCACTGATTCAGGGAGGGGATGTGTGTGTGTGCCAGAGAGAGAATTTGCAATTCACACCCAGAGGATATGAAGCTACCATGTGGGTAATACACTCCTGGGCAAATAACTGGCTTCGGTTAGAATATTTGGGAGCAAACTTAAAGGCACCTCAGTTTCAGTCCACTCTGACTCTAAATTATGCTCACAAAATAGAAGAACATTTTGCCAAAGCTGGTCTTGGACTTTCACACCTGGGTGCTGGGCTACTGGAAGGATTTGAGGCTGAATACAGCACAGCGCCCTGCTCCCCACGACGCCTTGGCTTTGCTGTCCTTCCCACTTCCTTCAATTGTTACCTGAACCAGCATTAGCTCGTAGAAAATAGTCCCGTACCAATGAACAGGGAATGAGATTTTTGCCCTGCCTCTGGCAGTCATGCGATGTTCATCCTTCTGCAGGTTTTTTGCTTCGTCTCTGCAAGCTTCACGCATCAATGCTTTCATTTTATCGGCACAAACCAGGAATTTTTTTGCAGCACAGAGACCTTCAGGGCTATATTCCAGGTTGCTGTGGGGAACCTGGCGTGCTGGGGTTAAATAAGTGCTTTATGTTTTGAGCAACAGCTTTGGCTTCTTGGGTGCCCCTGCGAAAGGTCTGCCATTGACCTCCTGAAGGATGGTTTTCTGTTCCTACTGCAGTGTTTCAAGAGGGCTTAACTGCTTGAAGTCCTTCCTTTCTGGTGGAAAACACAATTTGCATCAACCTTGCACCTGTGGTAGCTGTTCCATGAGGGCACATGGTGTAGAAGAGACCATAGACCTATTTCCTTCAGCAGTGTTCTTGATCAAGTGCTCGTTATACCTTGGACCCCTCGGTTTTCTCTTGGGAATGACAAGGTTTTGTCATTTGTAGGCATGCTGCTGACTTGACGCGGTTTGGCTCACAGAGTCCTGAGGAAGTCAGTTAAGGGTATCCTTGGCCAAACGCTATCTGGGTTTGGAAAAGTGCCCATGTTCACAGATAATATTAACAGCCATAAGGAAAGAAAATCCTGCTTCTCTCTTTTTGCAACACCTAGCTTGTGATAAAATAGTTCATATAACTTTCAGGTTATTTGACTCTTTCTATTATTCCTTTAAAATATGAGAATGAAATAAAAGCCTCCTTTCAAAAAGAAGAATGGAAGCATATGCATAAAGAACAGGTGTAATGAAACATCTCAACTACTCTGAGCTACCCATTTCTATTGAACAAATTTCATGCAATCTGTGATTCATGTCAGCACCTTCAAAACTGCATTACTTCCAGCAAATTTATTACGCGTCCTTTCTTCTTCCTACATCTAATGAATTACATTCTCACTGCAAATTGTATCATCCAGCCTCCCACTCGCAGTCCGCGGATGTGTGTGTGTGTGCGCAGGGACCTTCCACAGCTAAATGAAGGCATCAGTTTTGCTCTTGCAGCTCTCCGTACAGCCCTGAGCATCCTCCCCGACTTTCCTCCCCCAGCCAAAGGACTGCACTGTGCCTCGGCGTGTTCCCTTGCCCCTCTCCTGTTCCTTGCTAAGGTCTCTCCCCTCGTGTACCCCCCTCCAGCCCTGCTGCGATTTCTGTCCCCATGCAATATTCGCAGCCAGGCACTGCTTCAGCTTTCTGCACCCTTTGCTTCCATGGGTGCCTCCGCTCTGCATCCCTCCAGCAGCACTGGTAAACGGGGTGCAACCTGGCTTCTGTTCAGCCTGCCATTAGGAAAGGTCCAAAAACCAAGCTGGAAATGTCCACTTCCATCTTGTCCCCAGGGAGAAATAGGGCAGTAACACCACCACTCAAAACTGAGCTTTTCCTCCTGGAGAGCTCATCAGGAAGGCCCCAAGGCTGAAGAAGGAGGGGAAGGATGGATGGAGATAAAAAAGCTGTGAGTAATGCAGCTCTTCGTCTGTAGAGATAAGGCTTATCTCTGTCTTTCAGCCCCAAACTCAGTCTTGCAGCAGCCCCTTTGCCGTGCAGCCATCCCCTGTGAAGATATAGAAGGCTTTTTCTTTATTTTGGAAAGGACCCACAGAGCATGTCTAAAAAAGCATTTAAGATTAGACACTGGGATATTCACATTTAAAAAAAAAAAGAACTGTGAGTATTTTATAGCCTCAGCTAGCCAGGGTCTTTAAATCATAAACCCACCTCCCACAGCTGACCGTGCAATGTGCTCCTGACACGTTCCTCTCTTCATACTCACGGCGTTACCCATCTTCACACTGTCTAATGCGTGTTTGTAGCACCGAAACCAGGAACTGCAGTTGTAAACAATATGCTACTTCCCATCTGTGGAGATTAAAATCTTACAGCAACCAGCAGCTTCACATGGCAAAGGGTTGGGGTTTGGTTGGTTTTCCTCATCAGCAGGTGATGGGAAAAGTCTTGTTCCCCGTGGATGGGCGAGCATTGCTGATCTGTGCCGTTACGGTTATTCCCATTGCTGCAGTTATGCAGATCTACTTAGTCCTACACCTGATGCCCATCATGGACCTTTAGGTCCCTTCAACGCTGGATCATGGGGGCTAGATTCAAGCATTCTAGAGTGCTCCTGAGGGGCTCAGCCTCCTCTGCTTTCTTCCTGCAAATGTTCAAAGTGCAAAAGCTGAATTTCATTTGAACATATCGGCAATCGTTGTTTGCTCGCTTACTGCAAAAGCTGCCAGCACGCTGGGCTGGATACTCACGAGAAACCAATTTAAGCATGACTATTTCACAGAAAGGCAGTTGCAAGTGATCTATTTGATTGCAAGATTCCCAGTGTATGCTGCACGGGGAAATTGCACGTCACTGAGAGAGCAGAAAGCAGATCAGAGAGCAGAAACTGCACTCGGAGCTGCACGTGAGGAGGATGTTTACAACAAACCATGCTGCTGAAGGATGTGTCGCTGAAGATGCTTGCAGATAATTTGGGATGGAGTCGCCTTCCAAGTGCTATTTCACTCTCGCTGCAGAGAGAGATGATTTTTACCAAGGAAAGTGTTCCCAGCAAGTGACTTCCTTATGTGCCCTGTGACATTGCCAGCCCCGGGAGGCTTCTCCTGTGCCCTCCCTGCCTACGAGGGGTGATAACTGCTGGGAAGCAGGGCTGTGGGGCCACTGTCGGTGACGGCAGGACCTCCATGCTGCGATGGGGAGGTGCTCGATGTGGGCTGTGGGGACAACTTCTCCACCTCCTAGGCATCTCCTGGTCCCCGCAGAGCTCGGCTGAGCAGTCCCCCTGGGTGCGCTGCCTGAGATGAAGAGTGGCAAAGCCCCCTCACCTCAAAATACGTGGGCATGGCTTTAATGTGGCACCTTCAACCAAACCCACCCTGAACCTCTCTAGGACCATCCCCTCCTGGCAGATCCATTGTTAAGGGACCTCTTTTCCTACCTCCCCTCTTTGGTTTAGTCCCAGTAGAATGAGCATTATTTTCCCTCTTTTCCAATTTCCTGGCTTCATGCAGGTCAAGCAGTTTGGCCGAGCAGTGGTACTCAGCTTGCCTTTGGTGCAGGTTATAACACTCCGGACAATGTATAGGATGATGAGATGCCTGCGATGCATGTACTTAGTAAAAACTGTCTCAATTTTATGAGCAGAAGTCATCACCTCGTCAATCACAGTCATAATTACTCTGTTAGGGGGAAATAAGCAGTTACTGCTATGACTTTCAGGAGTGTTCCTATCTGGATTTACACCATAGTCCAACACAAAGTCCCCTGACACTTTAAAATTGTTATTTTTGCTGCCTGACTTTGGAGTGATGTCTTTTAAAAGGATGTAACTTTTAAACAGCACTGTGCCCGCCCCCCCCCAGCAGGTAACTGGAGGATTTGAGTCCTGATGGTGCAAACCCATTTGACAGCAACTTGCTCACAAGCTCACAAGTTTGTATACTTAGTGCAGACTTCTCACTTCTTAAATTAGCAACGAGAGATGAAGCATGTTTCGATGTGGTTTCAGCTACAGCAACAGTAAGCAAATATTTCTTCTTCTTTCTGCACAGAGCAGTCAGCCCAGCTCTTGGTCTGTAGTGTTCACCCTCTAGGAACCTAACCGCGGGCAGAGAGAAGAGCACAGACACAAACAAAACCAGGGAAAAACCTTTCTATCCAGGAGAGCGGTGAGGTTAGCACATTGCAGAAGATCAGAGAATCATTCAGACTGGCAGGGACCTCTGGAGGTCTGTAGTCCAAAACAGGTCAACAGTGAATTCAGACCGGGGAGCTTTGGGCTTTGTCCTGTTGGGTCTTCAAATTGTCCAGATGGAGATTTGACCAACTCTCTGGACAACCCATTCCAGTGCTTGACTATACTTATAATAAAGTCTTTTTCCTTAAATCCAGCTGGAACCTATCGTTTCAACCTATTCCTGTTGCCTCCATGGACCAGCATGAAGTCAGGCTCTGCCTCCTTAACAGCCTCCTTGCGGGTACTGAGGACGTGTTGTTAGCTACCCTTAAGCCATCTTTTCACTAGGTTAAATGAACCCAGCTCCTTCAATGTCTCCTCAAAGGTCAAGTGCTCCAGCCCCAGACAATCTTGATGGCTGGAGGAAAATACAGCCAGAAAGTTCCTGCTGCAAATTTGCTGCAGGCTTGGTCAGGATTGAACTTCTTGACCCTCCTAGTGACACAACTTTGCTTTGGCAGACACTCTTGCTGCTCTACTAGGCTTGCTACTTTTTCCACTCCAGGTCACTGATCTCTGACATGTTTGGGGTCTCTGTGTCCTTTCTGTCTCAGTGATGCCAGGAAGATTTTTGGGGGCACAGGATGAGCGTTCATGGGAAGGCATGGGCAGCACGAAACCACACCTTTTTGCTTCGTTCTGCTGCTGAATTGCTGCGTGGTTTTTGACAGCTGGACACAGAGTCGGCAAGTAATCTACCATCCCTTCATTTCCCTTTTTAGTATTATAATAGAGTGGACGATGCAACCAGATACAGCCCCAGTGGGATGAGTCTGGGTTCTGGGTTTTTAAAAAATTATTTTTGTATGAAACTAGATTTCCTATGGTGGGGAGTTGAGGCAGAAACCTCTAAATTAGAGGTGAGGGCAAAACTTACTCCCTATAACTCAACTTCAGATGGCTCAGTGATAAAGGAGGAAAAGACATCTCAACATAAGAAAGAATGTTTTGGCAGTAAGAACAATCATTCACTGGAACAACCTCCCCAGGGACATGATAGAGTCCCCATTGCTGGAGGTTTTCAAGATGCAACTGGACAAAGTGCTAGGTAATCTCATCTGCGCTGCTTTTCCCACGAGAGGTTGGACCAGATGATCTTTTGAGATCCCTTCCAACCTGGACTGTTCTATGATTTTATGATTTGTTTGCTGCTTTTTTAGATAATATGAGATTTTCTAAGTGGAAGAAATGCAGGGGCATGCTATCTCAATCAATAATTCATTTATTCCTGCTTTCCCTAAGGATTAGGCAAGAAGAGGTTTTTTTTTTTGCTAATTCTTAAACTCTGTCAGAAGTGGATACATTTCTTAAACCCCATTTAATTTAATCCTCCTGCAAATATTTAAACTTCCTGCAGTTCCCTTCTGCGCCCATCCCCTGGTAAATCCAGCCAGACTTCTCTCATCTCTGTAGGTCAATAATAATGGTGTGCCAGCTGTTCATGAATGATTTAAGAGTTGATTTGGGGAAAAAAAAATAATCCCCAAGATCATTTACTTTGTACACATGTGGACATAATGGCTGAAAGTCATGATGCAACATAATTGATTTGTGACAAGTACCAATAAGTGCATGTTGAAAAGGGCCAGTACGGCATGTCACTGCACGCATGTGCATTGCGACCGCGGTCTGTGTAGGTACTACCAATATCCAGACCAGTGGACTGGTACTGCTTCTCCTGCTCCCAATAGTTGGCACTAAATACATAAACAGAAATAGAGTCAGACAGAACTGGTGCTACCATATGCTGAGGATTTTAAACATACATATTTTCAAAATACAAATTATTTCTCAGAAGTACTAGAAAATAGGGAAAAAAAACTGTCTTACATTTCTTTTTAAACTTTGCCCTAGGGAGAATGGCAATTTTAGCCTTTTTTCCTCATGGTATTGGAGGCAAAGTCTTCTTTTCAAGAATGATAAATTCCTCAGGTAGTTGTGCACTGACACCCAGAACGCTGATTGCACTCTCTAAAAAAATGACTTCATCTCAAAGCCAACAGATAAAGGAGGGAGAAAAGCGACCCTGGCTGTCGGCATAACGCCAGCTCTAGGAACCGGTGCTCTCTGCTTGCCGGTTATTGCACAGGAGTCATCTGCCGGGTCTCCGAGTCAGGGGACTGATGGAGGCAGGATGATGGACTTCCCAGTGCTTGGTTCTGGTGCAGTTGAAAGCCCCCATACCCTACCTCAGCTATTCCTAAACATTTCTTTTCTATACTTTTTCTTTACAACCTACATTAGTAATTTACAAACTAATTTCTGGACTCTCTGCACCTTCAGCAGTCGTCAGGTACAGCACTCAAAGCACAGAGATGGGCTCTGAAATATCTATTCAGTTATCACAGATCTGGTGGCTTTTGGTGGCCTTTCTTTCTGCCACACCTGTTTTTCTCCAGCTGTGTTGGCTTGAGTGAAATTCAAGAATTTCATTCTTAAACTCAGATGTGTGTATAAATGAATTTGTAAATTGTAAAAAGCGACAAAACCCAAGAAAAACTGTGAGCCACTAGGCTTATGAAGATGGATTTCCCATGGATTTTACGCTGTCTCTCTCTGTGGCAGTTTCCCTAATGTTTAATGAGAGGCAGAAGCTCTTCTGTCTGTGGGTGCAGTATTTCAAGTTACTGTCTCTTCTCCTCAGGCACCTCTCTCTATGAAATGTTTAGAGATTCAGCATCGTGAGAGCTGCTACTCCTCTGCTGAAGTGAGCTCAAACAGGTCAACAGGCAAGAAAGACCCAAAAGACCTCTGAAATCCAGAGACAGGATTACTAACACATCTCCTTCTTGAAGAAGTGTGACCAAACTTGACTGCGAATTGTCTACAGCATGTCCAGGTGATAAAGAAAACTGGGCTTGGAGGAAAGCTGGATGGAGAGCATTCCTCCTGCTTGAAGGCTGGAGGAACAAGACCCGTGGCAAGTATCTGACCTCTTCGCACTGAGGTCAAAGCGGGTGGGAGTCTTTTGGCAACAAAAGCAATGTCCACATGGGGTTTTCACCCCGATACTTAACCGTTCCTTCAGCTGGCAGAGACTGAGCTAGGGTTTGGGAAGTCAGTGTCTTGGTGGGTCAAGGATCTGATCCTGAATGTCTTCACCTTTCTCTCCTAGGACAGCTGCCTTTCTCTTTGTGTTTTGCCATCCAGTTTGTAATTCAGAACCATTCCTTTAGAATCTTGGATTCCTCATTTACACCCCTAACTTACCTTATGCCAGAGGGAGACCATAAGAAACAAAAAGATATCATGTTTTAAGAGAGTCACAACCATGCAGTGACTTGGGCCTGGGTTGGAGTGAAACACTTCCAGTCCTCAGCACAGTTCCTTGAAAATGCCACCCGTTTCCAAGGCAAAGGGAGGAGCAGAGGATGGGGTATCCCCTCCAGTCCCCTGACATACAAATGGCAAAGACAATCCTTTGCATGAGTATAAGCAAGCTGACTCAAACTTGGCACAAGCCTCTGGCATGCTCCCATCCTTCTCACACCCTCTGCCAGCAGACACCAAGGAGGAGCCCGTACTCTTGTTTCTCAGCTGCAATGAGATCTAATTTTAGACACGAATGCCAAACATCCAAAATATTTTGAGAGACAGTTAAGTGTGGCTGAGGGTGACCTTAGGAAGCCCATCTCAGCTGCTGCATGACAGGGGTCCCCATGGCTTCTCCTCGCAGGTGGTGCTGATGTGGGATGTGGGTCTCCAGCTGGAATAAACCCTCAATGAAATGACAGTCTTCATCTTGGTATCTCCATGTTCAGCCTGAGGGCTGGAGCATGTTGGGCAACACAGTCTTTACCAAGACAGCTTGTGGGCTCAGGAGGAAGGCAACAGGGTGAGGTATCTCAGCCTGTGTTGTGCAGAGGATTAGACCATGGTGACAGCCAAACTCTCTTCTCTGGTCTTAAATACTACAAACACAGTTACAGTTTTTCTGCTGCTCTTTCAGTCTCAAGGGCCCTTCTGCTGCTCCTCACGGTCTGACTACCCTGAAAAGCAGAATTACCAGCAAACTTTGTCACCTCACTGCCCATGTCCTTTCCAGGCCATTTCTGAATATGCTGCCCATCCCTGCTCTGAGCATGCATATCTCTAGTCTGTCCTCACTCAGCTGTGATTCCCTTTTTTCTTCCATGTTGCTGAAAAAATAGTGCCCTAGCATCTCACCATGCCACAACGATTAGCGTTTTCCCATGGCTTCCCATGAGAAGCTTCTGTACGCACGAGCACCCTTACCCATCCGTCATCGTCTGGACGGGAGGGAGGAAGGCTGCTCAAGAGCTAGCCAGAGGGGCCGCAACTCTGATTTACAGATTGGAAAGCTTATCCATCACACTGGAAGGGAAGGCTGCCTGGTCTGGTGCTACGGGGCAGGAGAGCAGGTCATCACTAGGAAGAACTTCTTCACTGTAAGAGTTGTTAGGCATTGGAACGGGGTCCCCAGGAAGGTGGTGGAGTCACCATCCCTGGAGGTGTTCAAAAAACGTTTAGATGTGGTGCTTTGAGACATGGTTTAGTGGGTTTAGCGGGCATGGTGGCATCAGGTATACGGTTGGACTTGATGATCTTTGAGGTCTCTTCCAACCATAATGATTCTATGATTCTATGATTCTATCTGCAGTGTTTGGGGACCTGTTCCTCCCCACCTTCTGCTACTGTGTGTTTCCAGATGGGCTGAAGAGCTGCTCTGTGGAGAGGCAGGCTTAGATGTACACTGGGAAAAGCTGCCTGTCTCCACACTGAGAGGGAAAAGAGGGAATACACTCTTTGAAGGGAAAGTGTGAATTGTAAGAATTATCCCCCAGACTACCAATTTCACCCTCCTGCTCTGGCCAACTATAATTAAGCTGATCCCAGTGATGCAGCCTTCTTATTTTCCTCCTTAAAATGTCTGGAGGCTTTGCTGAGTTTCCTAAAGTCATTAAAGACCCGAGGAGCTGTTTCTGATAATTGAATCTGACCTGCCACCTCATGAGTACTGATGACACTCAAGCCATGATTATGGCAAGTAGGAGTTTGTCTCTGGGCTGGGGTCACTATTCTGCCACTGAATTTTGGTGTGTTCCTGGTCACATCACTTCATCTCACTGTATTGAGATTTCTCATCTCTAAGTAACAATGACACTTCATACAATATTCCTAGTCTGATGCCCTGTTTGCCTGTAAGGTCTTCAGAGCAGGAAGCATCTCTTATAGCTTCACAACAACCACTAACCACTCCAGGCTCCGGACTAATACACACGGTTGATAACTGTGTCTATAAATTGTTAGCTTTCCTTCATTTGAAGTAAATCCCCAGCAGCAGAGTTCAGTTCAAGTTTGTTATATATCATCTATATGCATATATTGTTCTTTTATAACACATATATATTATTCTTTTTAATAGATTGTTGTAACCGTACAAATTTATGTGGTCACTGGGGACCATGTTCTCCCAGAGAGATATAATTTCTCTGTTTGACTTAAACAGCAAGAAGGTGGAGAATTCCTACCTGGAGGTCCATGGAGCTGACAACAATTCCTGTCCATCACAGGAGGTTTTCACACAACTTTCTTGCATGTCAGCTGTGTTGCTCAGGGACTGCTCAAAAATGTCTTGTTTGCCTTGCCCACAGGAAGTGTTGATTTTTATTTTTTTTGTTGAATGGAAACTGTCATAATGAAAATTGTGCAGAAATGGAGAATGTTGGTAAAATTAAAATTTGTATTTTCTTTTTGTGATAGGATATGGAAATACAATTATTTGGTCAAACTGCCAGGGTGGCACATGCGAGCTGTATTTTGGAGAATACATCTCATTTTCCACATAAGTCAGACTCCCTTCTCTTATTTCTAGTGGGAAAACATTGACAAAGATATTTCTTTTGTAGTCCTAATTTAATATAGTTCTCCCTGCCCCCCTCCCCCCCCCAAAAAAACAACCCGAACAACAAACCCCTTCAACAGAACAGACCAAATGATCAACATTTCGTCAGAAAGTAGATCTTGGAAAAGCCTCAAACCATTTAAAAAGAAATTCAAGTCTTGAAAGACAGTCTAGATGAAAAAAAACCCAAACAGCTAATTTACTTTCTGAAAGTTTTGTGTCCATTTGCTGAAACTTTAGGAGTAAAGGCTCTCAAGAAGAGAGAGCCCTCGGGGGGGGGGGGGGGGGGGAGGCGTTTAAAGCCCCCCTGCCACAAAAAGCCAAAATCTTGGGTGAGTATTGAGAAATATCTAAATCTGCTCAAATGACTGAGTTTCAGAACTATCAAATATTTGTATCAAATCAATTATGAACAGTGTGTAGATCCCAGCTTATTTCCCACATTATTTCACTTCATTTGAAGCAAGAAAGAAGTTTATGAAAAGGATGATCAATCGGTGCGTCACTGGGGAAGAGGACAAGCAACAAAACCTCCCTACTGCATTATGGCTTTGGAACAAATTGCACAGACGTTCTAGATGGTTTTATAAAAACAGGAGCTAATTTCACCCTGGAGGCAACTGAAGCACCTAAAACAGTTGTATGAGGAAGGCAGGCACTGAAACTTGGAAATGCTGAAAAAAAAAAAAAGAGTAGGAGGGAGAGGAGGATTTGCTTCTTTGTATTCTACTGGCATCATTCAGATAATTTGAAAACCCATCCCCAGGCAGCGATATAATTTAACCTTCACTGGATAACTAGAAAGTCCAGGTGCTGAAAGAGAAAAGTGCCTTGGCTGTAATTCAGGCAACTAGTGGTTCCTATCATAAATGACAATTGCCCTGTACTCAGAAATGGGAAACGTGGAGGAGGGGACCCTGCCTCTGGGACCTGAGGTCCTGGTCCATTGCATGAATTGGGACTATTGCTGCAGCAGACTTACCTTCCCATTCTTCCCCAGGTCTGAAAAAACAAAGGGCTTGTCCAAAGATGATGAACATGCTCCTGATGGCTGGTGCTGTGGCGGGGTGGTCAAAGGTGGTCTGGTTCCCTTTCGTCACTAGCCTGAAAACACACTTTAAATGTGAGAAGTCAGGAGGCTGGAAGGCAGGAGCAGTTCCCAGGGGACTTCCTGTAGGAAACTTTAAATGTATTCAGCTGCCACCTTTGCTCCAGGTGGAAGAAGGGTTTCTTCGCAGGGAAGATGCTTAGCTTCCATTGCTGCAGCTCACTGATGGTGCTGAACAGGCAGGACCAAACCAGCCCTGGAACAAAACCCAGCATCATGTGGTGGTTTTAATCCTCTCAGAGCTGCATTTCCCTGAGCCCTGCAAGCAGGACACCAAGCTACTTTGGCTGCATTTGGAGGAGGGTAGCTATGGGCTGCCTTGGAATTCAATGGGGACAGAGAACCATCTCAAGAAGGAGAACAGGTCTACCTAAGATCTGAGTTCCCCCTGCCACCCTCTTTGGGTTGGGGATTATCCCTTCTGACAAGGATGCACCTGGCAGGACTCTTCCTGGCAAACCCTTCTGTCCCCACACTTGCAGATGGGGACAAAAAAAGACCCTGTGGCAATTTAACCACAACTTTTCTTTCTTTGCCTTTTTCCTCTGCCTGTCCCTTTCATGATCTTTCAGGTAGATGACTGTCGTGCCAATGGCCATCAATATTGACACCGATTACCAGCAGCAGATAAACCATGGAAAGCAGGGCTGGCAGGGATCCAGGAGGTCACTCACTGTCCCCCTGCCTCTGGGCAGCATCAGCCCTCTTTCCTCCGTGCCAGCTAACTCACTTTCAAAAGCCCGCGGTGATAGCTACTAAGCACTCTCCCAAGGCCCTTAAGTCTTCTTTACTGTTAAAAAGTGCTCTGTAATCTAAGCTGCATAACTCTTACATTTATTTACCTTTTTGAAAACAGATATACAAAGGTGTTCAGGGATTTTGCAGGTATTTGTGCAGAAAAGGACACACGTTGCTGGCTGAAGAGCAATCCCAAAGGGAAGACACAGAACTCTGGCTGTGGGGTGAGGATGCTTCACCCCCCTCCATGCAGTAGCAGGTGACCACTGGCTGTGCAGACCAGCTCCCTGAAAACTGAGGAAGGTCAATACAGCTTTATCAGTTGAGAAGCCAGCCTTGCTTCTTTGGCATTACTTATTTATGAAGGACTCCCCTACTTAATAAGTTTTGGCTGCCACTGAGTTAATCAACTGGCTGATCCAACAAAAAGAGGAGTCCGTTGGCCCCACTGGTGCTGTTAGGGGAGTCTGGCTTGCAAACTGTCCAAAGTTTGCACAAATAGTAAAAAACAACCGATTTCACCTCCTAGCAGTACTCCAGCACAGGAATTTTCTTTTATCTCTTTGACTTGGCTGGACTAAACCAAACCTCTAGAGAAGGAATCAACCCCCAGGCTCATGGCTATGGGGAGGGAGAGGACGACCCTGACCATGAGGAGGCCATAAGCCCAGTCATCTTTCCAGGCTGTAGAGGACAGGCAGAGGAAAGAAGCTGTTGCTGCCAGGGACACTGCTTCTTCCTTGGACATCAGCAGGGATTGTACCCCATGGGGGAATGGTTTACCGTCAGAGGTGCTGTATAGGTGTAGGCAGGATTTGCTGAAGCAGGTGGAGGGGCTGGAGAACAGGATGGAGAGAAGGGGAAGAGGCAAGGACCTAGGAGGGATATGACTTACAGCTTTCCCTCTTCTTGCAGTGCTTTGTGGAGATACCAGGCCGGTCACCATTTGCTGCTGTCTTCTGCTGGATAAGCAGCCCTTCAGCTTAATGAAGGGAGGTGGTACAGGGGAAAGGCAATCGTCACCTTTAGAACAGGTAACACCCCAAATCTCTGATGTGAAGAGGGGACTGCGGACACGGAGAGCTCGCCGTGACCTGGGACTGCTGCTGGAGCAGGGACCTGCAGGCTGCGGCTGCCGGCTGACTCTGCCTCCTGCGGCACCAGGCAGATGGAAATGAAGAGTAAATGAATATTGCTGTTGAATTGAAGGGCTTCCTGCTTCAGTGAGGAGAGCCATACCCCAGGGAACAGGGAAGAGACTTATGACTTGGTGAAGGAAGCAGGAAGGAAATAATTCTGCTAGGCACAGATCACTTCTTCCATCTATTACCACTGCTGCGAGACACCTGGAAATACTGTTTCCCCCAGAAGAAATTAAGGTGTCCCTGAATGGAGCAAGACTCCTCTCTACTACTGGGGCAGCAGGCAGAATTGCTTCCTTTGCAACAATTATTTTCTCAGGTTATTTTCCTCCACATCCCTGAGGCCACACTAACGTTTCTTTTTATGCTCAGCTAAGCAGCTGATTGATTCTTCTTGGAGCTTTTCCTATATCGGCACCAGCGGGGGACTGAGCAGCACCCAATAACACAGTGAAAGTCAATTAGCTATATGAGACACTCTGTTGCCTACAGCCAGAAAATTTCCTTTCCCAGCTACTCTGCCTGAAACCCCATCACTCTCACAGCAAGAGGAGTGTGCCTTGTTGCCTCTAAATTAGGAGCCTTGAAAGAGGAGAGGATGGAGATCCTGGATCTAGCATCTTTTCAGTGCTCTTGTTCTTCCGTCTGTGGTCCGGGCAGCCTGGGAAAAAAATGTCAATTGTCCCATGGCTCCCAGTGGTTGGTGGGATGGTTTAGGGAGCATCACTTCAACACTACCGCGTGTTTGTATGTTAGAAAACATCTCCTGGCCAATTACAGCATTTGTGGACATACTCAATGTTTATGAGCACATCACCATGTTTATGGAGCAATGCACAGTTATCAAAGCAGATGGTTTGTTAAAAAAAAAAAAAATGCTTCATTCAGGCAGTCAAGGACAAATGACTTGGCAGCACTACTGAATAGCCTGTAGGAATACACAGTTTTAAAAAGATGTTCTTCATGGGACGCAGCAGATCTACCCTGCCTTTGGCCAGGGCAGTAGACTTACTAATCTTCAGTGGGATTTTCAGAAGCGCCTCAGGTTTGCTAGAAGGACATTTCTTATCCTTAATGACTTGTGCTCCTAAATGATTTAGGTGTCTTTGACAATCTCACCACTAATCCTAATGCAGGCCAAGCCAGGCTCTTTAATAAGCATAATGCTGCAGTCCGCACCATTTGTGTCCCTGGTAGAAGTTGTGCTGCTCAGTTGATGGGAGCCAATTGAATCTCTGTAACTCACCTATCCAGAGATAACTGACCTGAATGTTCACAGTTTTCCTTCTGTCAAAAGATAAAAGACCTATCTGGTGAACACTCATCGATAAAGGATGAAAATTGTGTGCCTGACCACACACAGGCAATTCCTACAGCAAATTCTGCCAATTTAGTAATGCTTTGTACCAACATGATTTAGGAGCAATATTTATCAGCATATGCCCTGGGGATGCAAGTCTAGCATCTCAATATACATCCCTTAATGCACAGTATTGTCCCTTAAGGTCCAGCAAACACTTGTATTATTCACAGTAAACCTCCAGTGTTCACACCCGGGGACAAATTTAGCTGGAAAGTGGGAAATGCAAATTTTTGGTTCAAGCACAAGGGGAAATTACATAGGCAATGAACAGTGGAGCATGCATTTTTTTTTTTTTCTAATACTTCTGCCCCTTAGGTCTGAGCAGAGAACTTCCTAAAGAAAAGCAGTATGTACTCCACTAGCCTCTCCTGCAGAATATTGGCTCTGCAACCTAGGTGTTATTGTGCCAGCTAAAACTGCTCAGTGGTCTCGACTGTATTATCACATACCACTTTCACTGTTCTTGAATGAATTGCCTTACTTTGCAAAATCAGTTAAAAAAAATAATCACAGGAATCTGTGCAATTCTCTCCTGAATGATCCCATGGTTCTTGAAAGAGGTCAAACACAGACCAGCACACTGTGTATCTCCATTGAGTAGATACCAGTTTGTTTTCTGTCAGCACTTCCAGAGTACAGCATCTCACAGGGAACGCCAGCTGTAGCAAAATAGGAAGCTTTCCAGAGAGCAGATTTTGCCATCAGAAATTGCCATTTTTTTTTTGAAAGCAAATGCTTTTATGAGAACATGGTGGTTTTGATTATATTTTTAATGGGGAAAAAAGTTGCAGTGAGTCATTTTGAATTTGCCATTTTTCTTTAAACGATGCGGTGTGCGCATTCTGCATATTCTGGCCTTGACTTCTTCACAGATGTTAAAATGAAACAACTCCATAATGTGTAGAAGGTTGGGCAGGATTAAAATACACTGCCATGAAAGTGAAGTGTTTTCTCCTCAGATGAAAGCAAATGACATTTAACAATTAGCTTAAACAAGAAATTTATTCAGGACTTTCTGTGTCGTGAAAGTTACCTTCAGGATTTTGCTCCAAAATGGGATGAAAACAAATTTCTAAAGATTTGGGCTTTCTTCCCAGCAGGGCACTCCCAGTTTCCGATTGGCAGCATCCCTTGGGGCAGGGTGAGGATGGTTGTGCTCTGCAAGCATCGTGGTCTACTCATTTTCATATCACAAACCACCCTTCACAGTTGGTCACCTTCAGTAAGGTTGTTTTGCCTTTGGCAGCGGAAAGGATTGCTGGGGTGTTGTCCACCACCCTGCTGCATTATTAGATGAAGTATGTCCTCAGAGGGGAGAGCACAGATTAAACCCAGCCCAAGCCCCTGAAAGTCTTGCTACTGATGGACAGCTGTTGGAGCCTGGACATACTGACGGAGTTCTTGCAGGAGAAGAAGAAGTTCTTGAAGGAGAGGGGAGATTAGCGAGTGAGCTACGGTAGCAGGAAGACAGAAGAGCAGGGGAATCTGTTCAAATAAATTAATGCTTGCTCGTTTGCATCAGGAGGGATAATACATCAGGTATGTATGTTATTTGGGGGGTTGTCAGGGTTTGCCTCAGAGAACGTCTTGCTTTAGAGCAACATCCCTCCTCTGCTGTGAGGGAGATGCTCCTGAGTGTTCCCAGGTACCACATGGCTGCACAGACGGACAGAAGTACTGAAGGAGCTGGGCTCCAGAGGTGACATGCTGATGCTTCTCTGCACCATGCATGGTTATGCTGTGGGACCTCTTGCTGCTTGGTGTGGTAGCCAGCAGATGTGAGCTTGGGTTCAAAAAGGTGCTCAGATGGTTTGCGAGAGGGAAAGTTAATTGTGGGCTATTAAACACAGAGATGCTCTTCTCCAGGAGCCAAAATCACTGGCAGTGAGGAGAGGGGCATGGGGACGGGTAGTCTGAGTACATTTGTCCTGATCTTGTAATCTTCTTTAGGCATCTGAAGGTTATTGGGCTAGTTCAGTTTTTAGTTGCTTCTTTTGCTCTGGATGTTAGGGGTTAGGGGGCACATAGCACACAAAATTGCAAGCTCTCTCTGCCCTGTTCAGCTTGAGTAGGAAGAGGTACTTCTAAAACTGGGGTAGAAGAGAACTGGTGGGAGATGAGGTATCTGAAGATGAGACAGCTGGCTAAGTTTTCCTGTTGCCACTTAAAATTCCAGTCACTTTAAAAGATGCTTCAGTCCATCATCAAAGTGGAATGGGATCAGAGAACCATGAAGAGTAAATTTATTATATTGATTTTTTTTCCCTTTTTTTTTTTCCTTCCCCCCCTATATAGGCATGACCTGTAATGGAGAAGCTATCACACACCTGCTTTGGCTCCCAGTGGTAGATGAGGATAGCTTTCTTCCAATTATACAGTCGCTGTTTGGATTGCTCCTTGCTAAGATGACCCTGCATCAGTTAGGTCAGCAGGAGATTGCTTGTTCCTTTCCTAAGGTATCCATTTAGAGACCTGAACATCAGCCAGGTGTATATGATCTTAATGAAACTGTGATCAGGCTTCTGTGCCTGCGTCTCCCAAGGACAGAACTCAGCTCTAGTGTTTTAGTGAGTAGATTTTTAACTTAGTTTCCTATGAAATGAGGGTTAGCTCATGATGATGTGTGTATACTTGCACAAGCAGAGCTGTGCATGTCAGCCGTGTAACTCAGCCTCATTTCAGCAGAGTTTGACAAAATAGTAGGGAGTTTCAAGGTGCTAGGGTAATAGCAAAGCTGCTAATGTTATCTGAATGAAAAGATGCAACATGTGACTGGAGAATAGAGAAACTGCACAAGTGAGAGTTGTTATAGAAGCATCCGTGGGAAGGAGCTTCCAAACCAAAGCTGTTGATCCTCCGTGATGGATTCTCCCACACAGACTTTCCGATGCCTGTAGAAACAATACACAGAGCTGATGGAGATGAGGCAGCTGGTGCCCAGGCTGTCCTCTGTTTTTCAGAATCTAGCAAGATTGATCAGCCTTTGTCAGAGAATTTGAATCAGTCTCTTGCCCTGGGAGAAGGGGAGTGAGACTAGAAATGATGGGAGATAGCATACTCCTGTCCGTATGAGGGTATTTGGGCTACAGGAATATTGGTTATGCCCTAATGCTCCAGCACACCTGATGTGGCATGAGGGCTGTCATCAGTCAAGTCATTCCTGACCTTTCAGAGTCCAGCACTTGAGTACTGGCCCATCAATACTGATGTGAGAAGCCCCATCACTAGACTATTGAGGCTCTACAGGGAGGGATAGTAATGTTAGGTGTTTGAAGCCTCACTCGTTTTGTCACTTGGTGATGGTGTCCCTTGAGGTCAACATTTGTCTTATAGTTTCCTCCACTGAAGCTATCTGGCCCAGCATTCATCCTTGATCCATGGAAGGAAATGGACTGTGTAGCAGCATGGTTCATCTGCCCAATTTTCACTCCTCATGGGTAGAATTAATGGTGCTGTAGAAGTGCCCAGACAGCAATGCCTGTGCAGAGCAGTCTCATTCCAGGCATAGCTAGCAGTGGTGATATTGGCTGGACCCTGAGAATTCTCTTGGAGTCAAGGATACCAGATGGCATTGACCCTGCAGAGGGGAACAAGAGTGCTCCAAGTCTTGGGCTGGCGGCAACACTGAGTGACTAAATGCAGAAGCATGAGTCAAATGACTGTCAGAGCAAATCAGCGTGGGGTCCTTGATGCAGCTGATTTCCAACCAAAGATTACACCCTGAACTGCAGGGACTATACTGGTTAACTCTCCAGCAATGATAAAAAATGACTGTCTCAGATGGAGAAAGAGGTTCTCTAGATGCTCAAAATCAGGGGAGATTTTGACAGTGAGAGAGAGATTGTCTTTCTGGTCCTTTGGGCTCAGTTGTATCTTGCTTCGAGTATGGTGTCATGCTCTCCGTCGGGACCAGAGTCTGCAGTGTTGGAGAGGATGAGCAGGGGAGAGCTGTGGAACAGCGTTACTTGAGGACTGGTGGGGATCGTGCACAGGGAGATCACTTGGTGGCTTGATTACAGGGTGTAATTACCTCCAAGAGAGACCATGTCAGCTGCTAAGAGACTATTAAATACAGCTGAGGAAGACATGATAATTTTTTTTTTGTCTTTCTCCATCTGTTAAAGTTAATTTCTTATCTTCACTGATTTTAAAACACCCATCAGTAGTCTGTTCAAATGCTGGACTTGGCCCTGCAGCACAGGACTCAGCAGGTACCAGCTGGAAAGTGAAATATTGCTGATGGACAGGGAGGAGGATTGCAACATGAAGCCTATTTCCATTGCCCCTCAGCTAGAGAAGCATGGGTCTGTGCAGGGAGTGAATCAGTCCTGGCGTGAATCCTGTGAAAGGGCTGCAGCCAGCTTTGCATCCCCGTCTTACTGACCGCAGCACACGGTAAGAGCTAGGACTGGAGGCCAGCCAGCTCCTCCTCGTGTCTTTCCCCTTCCTTGGCTGTGGTTTAGTACATGGTACAAGGGAGTTTCTCTGATCTGAGGGGTCCTAGGGCTGGGTGGGGGAGTTTGACACTCACCTACCGCCCAGTGACAGATGTGGGTGGGCAAAGGCAGGTCACTTGCTTCATCCGATGTATTCTGGGTACGATGTCTGTGTCTGCTCTACTCCCAGCTGTCCCAGGTGGACTCAAGAGTGGCAGAAGTGAACTGGAGGACAAAAAACGCCTAAAACTCCTGCAGGAAAGGTATCAGATGTAATAGGTTATGTGTTCTCTGTGTGATTATTTGCCACGCTGAAACTGGTAGTGGAGCCATGTTTGGAGTACAAGTCTATTGATGCTGCTGCACTCCTGATTGAATTAAAACTCGGTGACGAGACCTTCATTTTTTTCCCCAAAAGGGTTCTGTCTTGTCCCCATTCCTCCCAGCACCTATTTTTCAAATTTAGCAACATCATTTGAATTATTGAAAACCAAATTATTTCATGTCTCCTTCTTCTCCAGCAGGAGCCTGATGGCTATTGACAACGGGCCATCAATCATGTTTTAAAAAGAGCTGTCAGTATTAGGCAGGAGAAATAATGATTTGAGGATTTCCAGCAAAAGCTGAAAATATCACTAATGAAAGGCCAAGCAAAATCTTTTCCTAATGAAAGCCTCAAGTTGTAACCAGAAGCTGTGTGCTTTCAGAATGCCTTATCCTGGCATTGTTCTGATTGTCCCCAGCTAAAAGAAGATGATCTATCTTGGACTCACAATGCAATTTAATTGGTGTCCAGATGGTTTTGTGAACAGTATTGTAGAGGCTGCATATGAATAAGCGTTTTCCTCTTGCCTGAAAGTGCTTTAGATAAAGCACAAATGCAATGCATAAAAATGACATTGGCTTCTGATCATCCCATGCCACGCAAACTCACGAATTAACTGTTCAGTGGAGGTCAGAACCAAGGAAGGAAGCAAAACGTTGCCATCTGAGATGTAGTTACTTTTAGGTGCTTAAAAGTTATCTAATAATCCCTTACTTTATTTTTAGCACTGATTTTCACCAAGAAAAGTAGCCAGCATGGGGAGAAGAGACAGAATCTGGCTCCTGGCTGAAATTGAAAAAAAACTGGTTAGGAGACCTAGGGCTGTAAATTGGCTTTTCTGGGAGAGAGTTGGGCCCTTAAGAGTTAATGTATCGAAACACATTGCAGATTTTCTTTGTGTTTTTTCTCCTTTTTGCTGTCTTGGCAGGTGGAGGCATGTGAAGGATGCTTTGCCATGACACTGAACTGTTAGGGAGACCGTAATGATTTACAAGGCTTTCTCCCTTGCTTTCAATTAATTGTGGCACATATTCAAAACGAGTGCCCATTTGGTATGCCTAGATGATCTGGGCAGAACAACTTAGGCAGGAGAACCCAAGAAGGCCATGAAGCATTCATGGCATACAGCTTTTGCTACCTCCAGTATAAAATGCCCATCGCTATGTGTAGGGTGTCTCTGGACGTTGAGGAGGGAGGCCAGGTGGTGAGTAGGGTAAGTGGCCTGGTAGCCCGGTGTGTCTGCATGTCCCTGGCAGCGAGATGACTCCTGGAGTTGGCTACTGGAGAGACCGCGGGGCCTCAGCTCCAGGGGATCTTGGATCCTGGTGAAAATGTCTTCATTTCCAGAGTCTGCTCGAACTTCTAGGTTGCACTCAACTTTTTTGTGCTGTATTGTTCCAAAACTTCATGTTTTCAAGCATAAATTAAACACTTAAGAAGTAATTTGGAAGAGGGTCTCTTCAACCTTCAAAGACAAAGTCTAGTGTGGTCATTATTTGTTGATATTAATTTTGCTGTAAAGAACTGAGTAAGGGCATGGGGTGAGAGAGTTTCAATAAAACCTGATTTCCCCCAACACATTCAACAAACTGAAAAGTACCCACATACAAATGAAATTATTTTGGGCAAAGTAAAACATTTCGCCCAGACCAGAAGAAAATATTTTGTGGCATAAGCACAACACATTGAAATAAAAGCTAGGAGAGAATCAAAGGAGATTTGAAAAAGTTCAAGGGAAATGACTGAAATGTTTAAACTCAAAAAAGCCTGTTTTTTCACAATTCTGTTTTCCGTCACAAAAGTTTTGGGTTTGAAATGCTGCTGCAAGCATTGACACTGCTGGGGACAAGACTTTGAGCTGGGCATCAGGGGTCTGATTTGGGGTCCTCCTGAGGACAGATCAGTCTGCAGTGACTGGCAGGAAGGTTTTTGGTGTGGGTTCAGCGGGAGCAGACCGAGGCATCCCTGGCCTGCTTGTGGCTGATGCTGTGAGCAGCTGCAGAAATCTGGATCCATACTGTGAGATTTTGGCAGAGCTTGTGAGAGCCCCTTGCAGTCCTGGGAAGCTGTGGCTGGCTTGGGGTGCTGGAGTAGCACCGCATCACGAAGTGTGATGGCCAGGTCCGATGTCTGTTACAAGAACTGGTTGTGTAAATCTCCCAAGGTCTCCCTTGGCTTTAAAAACTTTTTTTCTGATATATGGTCCTGTCATTAGGGAGATACGCCAAATTATACAGACAGTTCCCACATCAAAATCCTCTCTGGAAATGCATCTCTGTTATAAAATTGTCCAGCCTTATTTCATTCCTTTCAATTCTGCATTGCCAAGACCTTCTGGCAAGAAAGTGCCTCTTGTTTTTGCAGTTAAAAAGCAACAGAGAAGTACATAAGAACAAGGGTAACATAAAAAACCAGCTGGTAAATGCTGAAGAGAGACCTTGAGTATCAGAGCCTGTGCCAAACAAAATTATGTAAGATAATATTTACCTGTCTCCCAGGATTTGTTACAGAGTGCTGGGGAAAAAAGTCCCGTAGATCGCTGGAGGGCTCCTAGAGCAGAAGAACAAGCAAATGAATGTCAGGACTTCAAAGAATAAAAGATGGACCAAAGTTGTGGACAGGCAAGGATCTTTCCATGTTAGTGTTCTTAATAAACTGGACGTATGGGGGGTTGTTTTCCATATTGGGATACTTACATGACAAACCGCAGCAGGTTAAGAGGTTTAGAAATGAAGTTTAGAAATGCAGCTGTGGTGAAGAAGGTAGAATGACAGTTGCATATGCTTTGGATTGGGTTGGGGATGTTCACTCCTGCTCTGTTAGGCATTGGTGTGCTGCTTCAAGCACCGCAGTGCCGAAGGAACACGGAGCTGGACCAGAAGATCTGCAGGAATTCGCCTGTTTGCGCCGAGATATTTGATTTTGTATCTTCTCTACAAACCGCACTGTGGCTCTCTCTAACTGCACTGTTCTCACCCGTTGTTTTTTCCATCAGCCATCATTTCCCTGCCAGCAGTAGATGAATGCATGCACTCTTGGCTGGGACACTTTGCAGGGCTCTGCCCAGTGGGTCATTAAATTGAGTTCAGCCCTCTGGCAATTTCTGAAAATCACCCATGTGTGACACCCTAAGACTGGCTCAGCTGAGCCAACGGGGACCTTGAGATGAGAGATGAGGGTCCATGCCACTAAAGGAGCTGCTGGAAGGAGGAGGGTGGGTTGGTCTTCCCTCGATGCCCTTTCCAGAGTGGAGCTTTGCCCCAGTTCCTGAGCATAGCCCAACTGCCACTGTTCCTCTGATGGTGGCATCTGGGTGAAGAAGTGCTGGCCACCAGGCTCCCTGCGAGGACTTCAGCAGTCCTTCAGATCTCAAGGGTTTCATTGCATCTTCTGACCCATATGGTGCACCATGTTCATTTTTAACCTTCATAAGAGGAACACAAATTGTCAGTTATTACCTTCAACTCGAGTTTGCCCAGTCTAATGCTCAGAAGAACAAATTCTTTGAACCTTCTCAAATCTGACTGCACACAGGGCTTGAAGGCACATCTCCTGGGACCTGTGGTGCAGAGGTAAACATCTGCCTTTGGTTGCAAGTGAGTCAGCCGTAATGAAAAAGAAAAAATTAAACAGGGGAAGCTCTTACTTCAGAGGCAGACATGATTTGAGGTTTAAAAGTTTCCAGCAGGATGGAGGTGGGGGATCAGCTCTGGTTCCTATCCTGTCCCGCAGAGTATGGGAGCAACAGACAGCAAAAGCAGGACATGGCAGATAGCAAATTAGCAAGACAGGCAGATAGCAAGATAGTAATCCTTTTTTTCCTCCTTAAAAAAGCACAGTCAATTCATTGCTATAGGACCCAAATGAAACCACGTATTTTTCTAGTTCCTACTGTGTTTTTGACATATTTAAGAGCTGAGGCTAGGCGTACGGGCAGCCTGAGTCTTGGGAAGGACAAAAGTCCACCTGCTCCAGGGCTGGACTCAGGTCTGGAAGAAATTTTATCTGAAGGCAAATTATCCTCAGCTGCTTCCTAGAGGTTGTTACTGCTGTTGGCTTTCTTCTTCTGCAAAGCACTGATGGTAGCCACTGTTTGCACTTTGCTTGCCAAAACAAACCCACACAAATATGCATATATGAAAGCACCATGCCTCCTTGCCCTTGGCTCATTCTTTGTACCTTCATTGCAGGTCTGTTCCCAAAGCGTCAGCTAATTACCCCTCCTCCTTCCCCGAGCATGGCTGGTGGCTGCCTTTGGACAAGGCTCATTGAAACAGAGCCAGGGTGAATTGAAGACAATCAGCACACAGGGGAAAAGTCCTGCTTCACTAACCCAGGCGGGATGACTCCAGACATTCGTCTCAGTTTCCTGGCTCTCTGGGGGAAGGATGAGTGACAGATGATGGGAAGAGTTTGTACCATCGACTTTTTAAACTGTACTTTAATTTACCATAGCACTGCCAAGCTTGTGAGTTCAAGGAGCAGGAGACAATGCCCCAAATTTGTAAGATGGGCACAGAGCTCATTCTTTTGTAAATGATGATAAATCAGGAGTCCCTCTTATTTGCACTCTGGATTTTGAGGCTGAAAACGCAGCACAACCAGCCCTGCTCCCAGCACAGATTTTGCACAGATCGGTTGGCGTGAGCAGAACAGAGGTCACGGCTGCAGAGCAAGTCAGTGCTCGGTAAGGATTTTAAACGTATGCAGATACGATTTGTGCTTACCGCGATCTACGAGTACTTGTCTTGCTAGAGAGCAAATGCTCTCTAATGCTGAAAACCTTCCACGGGAACCATGGTGAAGCACTTAACTTACCCTGTTATAATGTCCAGTCCAGTGTGGGATGAAGCAAGGAAAGATTTTTCCAAACACTAGTCCCTGAAATATGTTCCTCCTCTTACCTGTCTGTGGCTGAAGATCAAAGCATCGCGATATCTGTCATGAGAGGACAGAAGTGGAGGAAGGTCTGAGCCAGTGAATCAAGGAAGGGTAGCAGAGACTGGAGCAGGCAGCAGAGAAAGGGGGCTTGTCAGAGTCTTGCTCTGACTCAAAAAGCCTCGGCTTCATCTGCCCTTCAGCCTCAGCCCTTTGGATCTCCATCAGGCTGAGCTGGTGGCCTGCAGGGGATGGTCTGTATCACCAGTGAGCCTCCTGCTCGATGTCCCTTGGGTATATTTCTGAGCGCAAGACTGTTGCTGGAGGGAAGCATGGGCTGGACTGGGTTGATAACTGCTGTAGGTGTAACTAGGCTGTGTTTTTACAATGTTTTAAAATTTTTGGCTCCATGGGACCCATAATCCTGCTACCAGCTGGTCCCTGAGATGGTGATGCAGCAAGGGGTTCTCACTTTGCTGATGCAGCAAGATGGGCCATGCGCAGATCAACTTTTAAAAAAATGTATGTAACATAGGAAGCATCCATTCCACTGTTGGGAATTGTACCTGTGAGTGAGTACTCAGTCCTTTTTAGACAAGAGAACTCACTTGAGAGGGCACAAGTGTCCACTCTCGAATGAGGACTGTTTTCCAACAAAAAGCACATGTCCAGAGGAAACCAAGCATGGATACAGTCTCCGTCAGTGCTCATAATCCTGTATTTGTAGGAACAACTGCTCTCTTGTTTGAGTTCTATTCTCTCTTCTGGAGTCAGTTATATCTTGCAAGGGGGTTGAAAGGTTAATTGCACCAAGGGGAACAAAATTGCACCCAGGAGAACGAGTTATCCACATGAAATGGGATGCTTGTTAGTTTCATGCACACTTTAGAAGTTTATGCACACACAGCCACTTCTTTGGTCTCCCTGCAGATCCTGAAAGACAACCGCTGCTCATTCACCTCCATCTTCAAGCTTGGGAGAAGGAGATGCCATGTGCGCTTGGGAATTGCTGCACATGGGAATTGCTGCCCATGGGAATTGCCATGGGAACTGCTGCACAAGCATTAGGAAACTCCTGCTACTCTCCTCTTCCCGTGCTCCGGGGGAAGCCCTGGGGTGGTTCCAGCCTTTCCCCCCTCTCAGGACTCAGCTGGAGCATCCTGGAGCTGCGGTGCTGCTCTGCAGGCAGATGAGAGGCAGGGCTGTAAGAGCGACTGTCGTGCACTTCGCATGGCAAAGCAGAGTCCACAGAGAGAACTAAAGCAAATAATCAGCAATATCTGCCTCTTCCTCTTCTCTGTGTTAAGCAAGATCTAAAACCCACTAATAAATATATAATGAACACGGAAACATAGTGTGAGCCCTGGGAACTCTGTTTTGCTTTTCAGAAACAGAAGTTTCATCAATTGGTTTGCTTTGACTATTTTTTTTTTTTTTTAACAACAGCCAGAAGTCTCATAAGAACATCCAAGGAAGAGGCATAAATAGATGTGACCCTTAAGCTTTTTAAATAATAATCCTAAAACCTGAGTGATTCTAAGTGAATTGAAGCGTGTTGGGAGTTTGCATTATACACACAAGGTAGCAATGGCCAGTGGTCAATCTTGCTCTGATTAATCAGATTACTGGCGATCCAAAGCCCCACGGTAGCTGCTTTGTTGTCTGGAAGTGTCTCAGTCCTTTCTGTCTAGCATGTTCACCTACCATGTTGTAGCCGTCAGTGGGACTTCTGATAGCCAGGCTCTGGCTGATCAAGTTGCAGGTCACCCTGCACAACGTCAGGGTGCTTTTAGCAAGTGCCAGGTTTGGGACCTCTCAAGAGATTAAATTTTCCAGGCTGCAGCTAGTGTTTGCTAATCAAACATTATCTTCTGTGAGGCAGCCCATATTTTGAGGACAAAGAGCAGGGCTTAAATTATTTCCTGGTCTCTTATTTTTCAGAGCTGAGACTTTCCCCTTCCTTCCTCACCTTTTCTTGCCCATTCGTCTGTCATTTTCTACCTTATATTCCCATCTGGAACACAGCCCCCCTTTCCCTGTGGCTGAATGGATCCAGACTGCAGGTGGGGTTTCACTTTTTCCCTGAACTGTCCTGAGATAAATCAGCTTGTATTCATCGGGGTGTCAGATGCTGAGGGTCAGAGTCTCTTTGATCCTAATGTTATACAGGGAATGGGCTGTAAGTATTTCGTGTGTCACTGCCTGAAGGTGTACATGCTGTGCTTGCAATATACTTGATTGACACACCAGGAGCATGGGGAAAGTGAGTGATGCCCAGCCTGACATCCCAGCCTTTGTGCCTTAAAGCCTTAAGCTGATGGACTCAAAAGTTAGAGGGAGGTGGTGGAGATGTAGGCAGCCACACAAACAGGCAGAGTGACTATGTGAAGACAGGCTGCTTCACCCCTCCCTTCCTTTTCTGAAATCATCAGAGCATGCAGCTGATGAGCATAAGAATTTTGATTTTGCTCTGTTTCTATGCGGTATTTCAAGCGTGATGAGCCATATGGACAGATGGATAGAAATTAGGATTGTCCCACCGATTCTGACATGCTGACACCTGCCAGATGTGGATGTGGTCCAGCAAAACCAAAATCACAGCTCTTCACATCCAATCTGAATTCATCTCTCTCTTTTGCAAAAGCTCAGTTCTCATCGGGGATGTCTGGGGGGGTTTAGCAAATAAACCAACTCTTCTCTACTGCCTCTTTCTGAGAAGCCTGTAAGCCAAGCGATAAAAGACTGCAACTAAATCAGTGATGCTCCAGCATTTGAAAAGCCAAGTTCCCAGGGCTTGCACAGTATTTTCTCACTCACTACTGTTGGATTTTAATAACAAGACAATGCTCTGTCACCTAGCAATGCCAAGCCACTGCAGACTGGTTATGCACAGAGCATCTCCTTTCTGCTGAAGCAATCAGAGCGTTCAGTGAGGGGAAGAGGCAAGTGTGCGCTCCAGGAGGAGACAGACTAATCCGGTGCAAAGCTTGCCAAAGTTACCCCTTCCCAATTTTTTACGAGATGGGATGAAGCAGAGTGAGCTTGCAGAGGATCAAACTTGTCCTGTTGTTGCAGTGAGCTTGAACTTAAAAACCGACTTAACGATGTTGTGCAACCGTGGCCTTGTACCTTCTGAAATCTAATGGATGTCATGAGTTGTGGCAAGAGCTTGGAGGGACACGGTGCAGACAGAGCCTAACAGGTGGAGGAACAGCCTGGCTGTTTTATCACGGGCTGGCAAGCCTTGCTGAGGGCCGGCGTGCATTAGCCAGGCGTAATCTGCAGAGCCAGGCTAACATGCTGGGTTAGCAACCAGACCGGAGCAGGAGAAGTCCAAGCCACCTTGCCTGGGTTTCCAGGCTGGGTCTTGTCTCAGATCTCTGCTCTGCACCCTGCCTGCTGTGTAGTTGTGCTGACAGCATCTGCTTAGGGCTGCTGTCTCCTTGCCTTCCTGCAGCTGAACATGGAGACCAGGCTTTGGGCATGTCCATCCTCTAAAGGCCAAGGAATCACTCTGCTGCTCTGCCATCATGCCATGAGGGAGAAACCCTCTTTATTGTTCTCCTTTTTCACAGCCCGGATCCCAGGCACATCAGTGGGATGTTGCTGGCCTCAAGCCTGGAGTCATCTCCTTGTTGTCTTGGATGTAAGTATACTTGAGATTTCCTTCACTTTCATTCTCTCTTCTCACCCAACTTAGGAGCCTGTTGCGCCTCTGCAGCCCACGCCACAGCAAGCAGAGCAGAGGGGCGTGAGGGCAGCCAGTCTGCGGGATGCAGGGTGCTGCTGAAGGAAGGAGACCGCTTCCCAGGGAGAGGCACGAGGCACGTTCTTGGTCCCACTCCCACCACACTCCACAATACCCAAATGTGTTGTGAACAGGCTGCCCCTCTGTCACAGCCGCTGTGTTGGAAGTCTTGCTGAATGAGAGTGGAAATGGGCAGCATCTCTTCCCGACTAATGCCAGAAATCTCTGCTTTTTCATTGAAAAGTCTATGTTTAAGCGCTGAGATCCAGCTGGAATCTTTAGATGTACAGACAGGAGGTACACAAGGGCTTTACTGTTTTGGGACCATGTCTTTGTTAGCATCAGTGCTAGCTTTAGAGATGGTTAGTAGTGGAGCCAGACTGCAAGAGGGATGACTTTGGAGGAAATAATGTGAAAGTAATGTATAAACCAAAGGAGAGACTATTGCTCAATGAATCTCCCGATATAACCGAGCAGAGTAGAGGGGAAAACTAGCAGGAGATCAGCTTAAAACAGATAAAAGAGAATATTTTTTTACACAGCAGGTAATGAACATAACAGATTCAAAAAGGGATGGACAACAGGTCTGTTAATGGATGCTGAAGGGAACAGGCAGGATTCTTTCTCCAAACATCTCCCAGCCGGTGCCTGGGGATGCCAGAAAAGTGCCAGCTATGGATCACAGGAAGGCCAGACACAAGTGGTCTCCTGTTTTCAGTGCTGGAGACAGCACCAGGCTGGCTGGACCACTGGTCTGGCCCTGAAGGATTACATGTGCCAGACACTCCACAAACACGTACCCGGCATTGCCGGCAGGATCTCAGTACAGACAGCTCACGCTAAGGATTTACCAGTTCAGGTTTACCAGCCTGGACTTTTAATGAGCCCGTTCAACTCACGGATTAGCAGCAAAACACCCAGTCCCTATTTCATAGGGTCTTTATCAAGCTGTCTCCCCCCACCTGTCCAGAAATCAAGGGAAGCGTAATTACACTCATGCAAAATAAATGGCAAAAATTGGGTTAAACAAGTCAGGTTTAATTGTAGGTAGAGAGAAGAGAAACTCAGTCACATACTCTGGGAACCACAAACAACCTCCCCAGTACTGAAATCTTCTCTTATCCAAAGTCACCATGGGTGGGTCGGAGTGAGCTAGCTGCTGTCCTTTTCCTGGTACTCCTGTTGTCCCTTCCCTCCCTGCTGACCGTGCTTGTCACCCGTATGGCTGCTAACCCGGATCACCACTTTGATAGCATGATCTGGCCCTGTGAATGCCCCACTGTTCTCCCTCACCATGCCTGCAGTGACATTGTCTTCTCCTGTTACCCAGAGAAGAAGTGATGCTTCATTAAGTGAATGAAACCTCTGTAGACTATTAGCTCCTCTTGAGACTAATTGTGGATATTGGGTAGTGTTGTCAGAGGGTGGTGCAGGTAAAACAGCCCATGTGGTTTTGATCGAGTCAGGGAGGAAGAGCTGGTGGAATTTCAAGAGCTAGCATCTTTCTTCCCCTGTGTTTCCTAGAGGTCTGTAATCCCGGTAGCTGCTGGGAGGCATTTACCAGTGTCCTGCTCACCTCCTCCAAATGCCCTGAAGAACTGGCACTGAAATAAGCTGGTGAACAAGAGTCTGGCGATGCAGATGAAGTGCGCCAGGTGCCCTGTCACACATGGACACGTGCTGTGGAGACAGACAGAAGAGCCAGCCTCCTTCGTTTCTGGGGGATGAAGGAATCCCAGTGATGAATGCCGATGCCACCACTTCAGAAATACTTTCTGCTTTGCCTGGCACAGTCCAGCAGTGGTCTTGTAAATGGAATCCAAAAGCTTGCTTCATGGTCAGGTTCGTGACAAAAAGAAAAGCTTCTCATGGGAAGCTTGATGTGAGCCTGCACAAATCACCAGCACCTAAGATCTGGATCTCAGAGAGATCTCTGGGGATGGGGGAAAGTGGGGCAAGGGAGCAGGCAGAGTCAAGCTAGGCACAAGGAATACCGGTGGGAGGCAATGACGTTGCAGGTTTTGTGGGGAGGAAAGGGACTGTCTTCGGATACAAAGCAAAGCTTAGAAAATAAGCGGGCGTCCCAGCTGTTGTGTTTCTCTAAGCGCAGAAGCTGCTAGTGCTGGTGGACCAACAAACATCAACCCTCTAAGAACAGGATGAAAGGGCAAGCAAAGCCCCAGGGTAAGAAAGGGTTCCTTTGTGGCTGCTTTTGTAGGAAAATGAGTAATTTAAGGCTGCAGCATCCTTTGCAAAAACGAAATGCTGTTGTAGCTGTGATTGCCTAAAGTGAAGTTATTTCTCTGCCTTCTGTTTGCTTTGCCTAGCAATTGTTAGGCAGTAACTGGAAATGAGGAACAGAAACCTTTTCTCTCTTAAAAACAAATCAAATTGTGTTTTTGCAGCTATGAAAGCAAGTAATTTTCCTTAGAAGCTTATGTTCTCTTGAACGGCAAGTTAAACTCCTGAACAGCCTGGCAAACATGACTTTCTCCAAGCTCAGCCTCTCACTTCCAAACTCTCTGCTTCTCCCCAGGTTGAAAAGTTGATGTTGCAAAACTTCCCCTGTTTTTTTATGCTGCATGTACTGGACTCTGGCTTTGTGTCAAGCTGTCTGCCATCATCATACGGAGCTGAAAAACCTTCTTCTCGTCCCTCCTCGTTCCTTAGTTATTAGACGGCACAGTAGATGCTTTGTCAGCAAAGCCATCCAGATGTTTCGCTTTGTGGGGCATGTTGATTAATTGGCTTTCCATTTAACTTCACTTTCAGGATTGCCTGCATGGCCACTCCAGTTGTGGGGAAAGTGATGTGCACACTCAGCTGAAATTTCTTCCTGACCTCTTAAACCAATGCTGCGGGGGGGAGAGAAGGGAAATGTACTGGTTGCCATAGTAATAAGCCACCATACAAAACCCAGGCATTTTGTCTGCCTTGTGAAAAACATTTCACTCACTAGACATCTCTGAGCAAGGTGGGCATTACAGGGAAGTTTTTACAATCACTGTTGCTTGTACCGTCCCTGGGCTCATCAGCTGGAGAGATGGGAACGCTCCAGGCTCAATTCAAGAAAGGGAACACTTGTACAAGCACAGGCTTCGTTGAAGCGCGTGCCTAAATGCCCTGCAAATTTGGACCTTCATCACGATTTCTTCTCACCTGAGTCCCTGCACCAGTTCAGGACTGGTAAACTCCAGGCTTCTCATTTGTATTCATATTTAAGAGTTTTTTTTTTTTCCCCTCCTTGAGAAGCAAAAGGGAAGGAAAGGAAACACGAAAATAGAGCAAGGCGGTTTCTCTGTTGGTGTCTCTTTGAGATGCTCCAGAAGAAAACAGTTCTCTGACACCAATTAGCTCTAGCAGAGGATCTGCTGATTTTAAGTGGAACATCAAATCTCATTGAGATAGAAATAACTCTTTTATGCCTGCCTCAGTTCTCAACACTTTATCAAATTCTGGGCCTGGACTCCTGCCAGGTCTTTTCAGAAATAATGAAATGATTATTCTTAGCTCCAAGCTAGGAAGACTTTCAACTGCAAGAAGTAAAACGTACCCTGCATTTGTTACAATTTTACCCTTCGTTTTCATTAACGACTCATTCCTGGTCTAGCCTGGCAAATACATTTACGATTGTACGGTTCATTGAATTTTTTTTCACCTTGTATTTCTTTTTCCTCTGTCCTACAGGGCTGAAAATTGGACGATGATGAAGGGAAAATGACTTGAAGGCAAGCCAAGGAGGAGCGGAGGAACAAGGCGAGCATGGTGGAGAAGGAGAGACCCACCGGAGCCGGGAACGCTGAGGAGAAGGTAACGAAGTAGCTGACTTATGACCACCTGGAGAGAAGACAGATGGAAGATGGTCTGGGAAGCTTTTGGAGGAGTGTCCTGTGGATTATAAATGAGGTAGAGGGAGACAGGGGAGCTAGGCGGAAAGCAAAGGTAAAAGAAGCCAGCAGGGCTTCTTGGAGTAAAGCTCTGCCACAGTTTTGCAGCTGGAACTTCTTTCCCCCAGGGTGAAAAGTAAATTCATCAATGCCACCACATTTGGTAAACTTCTCTTGGTTCTGCCAAGTTAATCATATCAGAAGCAAAACAAGTAAGATAAGAAGAAAATTTCCCTCGGTATTTTGAAATAAAATATTCATTCTGAACATCTTGCCTTGGACGCTCCCTTCCCTTGTTTATCAAAAATGAGAAAAATGATTGTGCAAAGCAAAACATCTGCTCCCTATTGCTTCAGTGTTTCATTGAACTTAGAGAAACATTTTGGTATTTGTTGGAAATATTAAGGCTATTCTGGCTAGGGAGGAGTCTGAATACTCTTCTTAATTCAGCAATGCATGAGTAATCGTTAAGGCCCTCGGTTATTGCATTGCTCTGGAAATCCCCCCCCAACCTGAGGTTGGGCCTAAAAGCAAAACTTCTGGGATGGGGATTTGGGGGCTGGTGGTGTCCTGGATAAAATGTGGTATACATGGGTTCAAAATGGTGTTGGATGAAGGAAGGGAAGGGAAAGGAAGGGAAGGGGAAGGGAAGGGAAGGGAAGGGAAGGGAAGGGAAGGGAAGGGAAGGGAAGGGAAGGGAAGGGAAGGGAAGGGAAGGGAAGGGAAGGGAAGGGAAGGGAAGAAGACCCCTGAGGATGGTCGAGCACAAAGACGACACTTCTAGCTCTGGAGGCTGAGAGAGGTTTGTGGGAAGTATTTCTGCATCTTTGTCTTATTTTTATACTTTTCCTGAGTCATCTGTATTCCCAGTGCCGGAGAGGGTACTGGATCAGATGCACTTTTGGGCTGACTGTGAGG
>NW_009596439.1:53193-73300 GCF_000690535.1 Cariama cristata
ATTTAAGCTTTTATGAAGACAGAGAAAACAAGTTCCTCTTAGCTTTTAATGGCTGAGGAGAAGGTGGGGAATAACAACTGATCCAGGCAGGGTTTCTACTAGTATTTTTCCATGCACACGCAGTGTCCTGCCTTGATTATCTTTCCAGTGAAGTCATTAAGCCAATTTATGGGGCGAGTGAGGATGGTAAGAATAAGAGAATGGTGCAATTAGAGTTAATTAAATGTGCTGAAGTGAAGTAATGAGTCTGGATTTCCAACACCTACGTAAGCACACCAAGGACGAAATGAAGAGGGAGAAATCCTGTAGGTCTTGTGTGTGATATGAAGTTTTGAGAGGCATCATTAAGACACACTGACTACTGGGTCTTTTCAGGCAGAATGAACTTAATACGTAACATGAGCAAGTGAAGCACTGAACAATTTAGATTGGAAGGGATCTCTGGAGGACTCTGGTCTGCTTCCCCTGCTCAAAGCAAGGCCAGGAGGAGCAGGTTGTTCATGGCTGTATCTGGTAAAGTTTTGAGTATTTCCAAGGATGGAGTTTTCTCACGTCTCTGAACCTCTGTTTTCATGTTTAACTGCTGACATGATGAAAACAAGAATCCTAACAAAAGAAGAAAATGAGATACAAACAAGATTTTGGTTCTGTGGTGTGAAGTGGTTGGCGCTGAGGACCTCAAGTCCTTGACAGAATGAGGTCCCCTTTGTTGCCATGAGCCACGTTCCTGGAGCATGTCTTCCTGTCCAGTTTTATATGAAAAACATCTGTCTTGCAGGATCCAAAGCCACTCCGCAATGTGACCCAGAGCTTGGTGAGAGGAATAGCTAGGGGTCTTTTTTTCAAATGTGAACTCCTGCCTTGGATTATAATCCCTGCGTGCATGTTCAATGTCAGCTGCACCATCTCCTCTCAAGGAGTGTTACAACACATGCTTTATAGTTGAGCAAATTCCTGAATGCTTTTTAGGGCTGGGCTTGCAGGGGCTTGTACATCTTGGCTGGGACTCTCCCGAGCCCTCCCCTCTCTGCACTTGCTTTGCTCCCACGGGGGCCGTGACAAGAAGACCATGTGAAATACACAGTATAAATGGGGAGGCTTTATTCTCCACCTTTCCAACTGAGCAACTCCACACAGAAACATGCTGAATTCGAATGAGGGCACTGAAGGGTGTCTGAGGACTTTTGTATTTCTCTGGCATTGCTGTTTTGCTTGGGAAGATCAACCCTCTGTTCGAGATTACATTTGCTGATCTTTCTGAAAGATATTTTAATAATGCGTCAAAATAAACAAAAAGAAGACTGAAAGGAAAGACGGAGAACTCCCCAGACAGCCCATTGTTTTGCCCTTTTGAATCTATCTAAGCTAAATTTTTACCATCCTCAGCACTGAGTTTCCAGAGGAAAGGGCCTCTGTTGCAGCAGAGGCTGGAGGTGGTCTGGCTTCCCTTGGGGTGCAAGGAGATCCCACCAGCTGTGCGTAATGCTGGTCCTATTGGTCTGGTGAGAGGTATTGCTGGGAGTCAGGCTATTTTGGGGGTTTTGTTCTTGTTCTTCTAGATGCAGGGACCAAGGAAGCTGGGAAGTCGAGTCAGCTCGTAGCAAGCAGGTGCAAATCATGGGCAGCATGATGGAGTTTGCACTGATCACGTTGTAGGAACCAGCATGTTTTCTTTCAAGAGCCTCAGTGTCCTGGGCCAGGGCAGCATCCCTTGTACCCTTGGACTTTGAAGCAGTCCACAGAGAGGACCCCAAGGTCTGATCTCTGTGTGTCACTCTTCTTCTTGTGCCGCTGAGGCTTGCTTCGTGACAGCCAAGTGCATGAATTTTTATCTCGACTGTGCAGGTGTAGCAATTAAGGATACATTGCTAGGAACGAAGCATCTTCAGAGCAGTACACACCATTAATCCCATCCTCCCCAGTGCAAAGATACTTCAGCATCTTAGTAAATGAAAAGACTTTAATCTATTTACTCACATGGTTTCCTATAGAAGCAAGGATGTTGTGATTTTTTCTTGGTGGTATCTGTCTCTCTTACTCTTCTCTCCATCATGTTTTTACCTTTTTAGGTAGTTTCCACCAGATTTAGCAGGGTAGACATCTCAAAGGTTATATGTTCAAACAGGGTGTCCCCCTCCCCCTCAAAGAGATGGCTGTCTAGGGGAGCCATAGCAGGAGTGGTAGTCAGTGAAACAACTGAAATGTGAGATTAAGCCTTATTAGACCTCAGAGAATCCTCACATGAGATGAAACCTGTGAGCAACGTATTCAGACTCCTATATCAAGGGTCATTAGGGTTTTTCTACCCCTCTTTACAGTTTTTGGGGATATAACGCTGCCCCCTGCAGCTGAGAAGAGGTTGGAAAGGGAGGACCAGGGGACTCAGTGCTTTGGGATCAGCCTCAGTAACTGGATTTTCCTGTGGATTGCTCAGCAGCTGGAACAGCAGTGGCAAACCACTGAAAACAACACATATAAATAACATTTGAAAATTAATCATCCCATTTCCTGCAAGTGATAAGAAAATTTGCCTTGTCTGCGAGTAATTTGCAGTCATTCATGGCAATTTCTAATATTTAAATACCAAGTAAATTAATTATTTGGCATTATTTTTAGTTAACTGATTTACTGTAATTGCAATGACTAAATAAATCAATTACTTAAAAAAAAAAAGCCCCAGACAAACATGGTAAATCAATTACTTACTATTTAATGAGAATTACTTGATGTTACAGAGAACAACAGAGGAACAAGTCCTTTTATGACATCAGAAAATTCAATCACTGTCTGGGGAAAGGGATTTCAGTGCAACCTTACATTTTTATTTAACTCGCAAGATAACATAATGAAAGGGTGGGAATGATGGGAGCCACGAGTCCAGCCGAACCACCATGCATCATGAAGCAAGCAGCTGGGACATGGTCTTCTGAACCATCTCAGAAGGAGGAAACACCAGGAAAGTTGTGACAACAGATAGCATTAGTGGATGCCTGGATAAATGCCAGCTGTGCCAGAAAAACAGATCTGGTGTGATAAATCATTAGAGAAGGATTGAAGAAAATCTTGGAGAACATCATTGTTATGGCTGTGGGTGACGGTTACTGTTAGCGGACACCTTGGACGTGGTGTGCAGCTCCTGTCTGCTCATCTTGGGAAAGTCTATGAGAAGACACTTCAACAAATGCCAGTGGGGATGGTCGGGGTCACAGTTTCTGTGTGAGGAAACCGTGGATGAGCAGGCTAGGACTGTTTGGCCTGGAAATATGGTGATGGAGAAAGTTTACGTGTGTTTAAGGGAGGACTGGAGAAAAGAGGGTTACATGGAGGGTTACTGAACGCACTAGATGAACCATGCCTAGGACATCCCAGCTGAAAACAGCTGGGGGCCAGGGCAATGCCCAGGGAGGTATCATCCAGCCTGGCAGAGCCCCTTGGCCAGGACCGCTGCATCTCCTCCCCATCCCATGCAGCAGCACAAGAAACGTAGCCTGATTTCCCACCGACTTGAGCATCACCGAGGCGATAACCTCAGCAGTAACCTCCTCTGCTGACAAGAGGCTGGATGCGCAGTCCAGGTGCGCTGTCAGCCGTTGGGAACCCTTGTGCCCACGGACCCACCAGCAATCATGGTAACTGCTGAGCTCTTCCTGGCAATTTCCCCTTAGAGGACGCGCTCAATTTGCATCTCTCTATCCAGCCAGCGACTTTCACACAACTTAGAGGAATTTAATTATCTTCCGGAGCTCAAATTATGTCTGATGAGCTTTAAATTGGGCAGCAGCTTCAGTATTAGTCATGAAAAGGTAGACAGGCAGATGAACAGTGCTGTGCAGAGTGCAAACCCTGTCTCATTAGGAAGTGGGGTTAGAGCCCACCAGAGCTCGGATAAATACGCACATCATTATTTCCACTCTCCTGTCCACTCTCCTCATTACTGTTATGACAGGCTTTTAAGTTTGTCTGCTTGGGATGCTGAAAAAACAGGCTAGAATCAGAAATTATGAAACATTTTACCCAAGTTAAATGCCACTCCTTTGTTTTTGGATATGTTACGAACCAGCTTAACATGAAAATAACCCCCTTGGTGATGCAGGAACCATCCTAAAACAATGACGGAAGAGGGTTACACGCAGCACAGAAATATCCAGAAGGTCATTATTTATATTGTGGCTACATGTTTAAAATAAAATTACTCAGGGTCAAAAAAGAACATTTTTAATGGAGTATTCTCAGAAGGAAAGCCCATGTCCCATCTGCCTGTGTGGCATTAGGGTACTGCTCCTAGTGATGCTTCTTGACCTGGCAATCCCATCCAGGGAGCTTCTGCCTGCTCTGGCGTACCCAGGAGCTCGGTGGGAGCAAGACCATCTCCCTGCTTTCCTCCTCAGCACCTGAGCTAGGGAGAGCCCAACCTAAGGATTTCCTCCATGCAGAAATCCATGTGAGCTGCTCCCTGCACTAAGTGTGCCCAGCAAGGGATCTGCTCTCCCCTGGATTTAATTCCAGCCCTAAATTGCCCCTGGCCATACAACCGACAGGCTGTTTTCCCAATGTGGACTTCCTGACAAACGCAGGTGGCTTTTCATGGGGAGGAAGTTGCAGCTGCTCCCAACATGAAGGCTGGGTCTACCAAACGTCGAGTCTCTCCTCCAAAGTGCTGAGGGTAGGGGTGAATCCCTAAAGAAAGAAGTAGGGGCCTTTAAAAACCAAAATTGTTTCACCTTCTTTTTATCCAAAGCAATTAAACCATTTTGGCTAAAGCCTTCTGCAAGGAAACTTTCTGTAGAAGATGACTAGCCATGCTATAAAACATTGGGCAGAACCACAGATGGCAGAAATACCTAGTTCCATAATGAGAAGCACCATGTTGCTTTGCTGGTGGGTAGTGCTAGCAGGGACAGAGGTGTCATAATTAAACATGATAGATATATGTGCTTGTGATGAGAGGGAACAGCCGAGTCCTGCCCTAGCAGATGTGTGCTGGAGCATCCACTACAGGCAAGGCTAGGAAGAAGTTTGGAGGCAGAGTTTGGAAGTGATGGTGAATCAAGGGGATATGAGAGGCTCCCCCATGTCCATCCTTGCACCAGCCAGAAAAGGAAAGGGCACCCCCCGGTTGAGTGCAGGCGGATGGATAACTGTAGCTATTAGCAACTTGAACCTGGCTTTATTTTTAATGTGGCCTGACAGGAGCTCTCACAAGGGTAGTGACAGGCTCCCCCTGAGTGCAAGACCTTTCCCAAGAAGCAGGATTTACTCTTGCCACCCCTACTGAAGTACTGTCAGAAATTATTGCATTACAATTGCTAAGCATTTAATGTGCCTCAGCTGTGTCCCTGATTGCATCAATTAACCACAAATCAGCTGAGGAGCCAATTTAGGTTTGAAATAGAGACTTAATGAGATGTCTGTGTTGCTTTTTTTTAAAAAAATCCCACACCTGGAGGGTGGAGGTTAATGCAGAAGTTCATTATTATTGTTTTGGTCTTTGCCTTACAACAGTCGCCTTCATGATGATGCTAGGTGTTGTCCATGCAGTTAGAGACCCTGCTATAAAGAGCTTAACTTTGATACACAGCACCGGGATGATTCTTATTTTACAGAAATTAAGGCCTAGAGAAAACTAGGTATGCTGGGACATAAAAGTGAGTATAAATTAGTATATCCTGAAATCTCTTTGGGCTGGTTAAACCACAAGCAGATTTGGCAGCAGCTTGTCCTGTCACTGGTGAAGGCAGGTCCTAGCTCTGTGCTCAGGCGTGACTCACTTGGATGAGTCCTATACTTTAATGGTAAGGATGTAAGTGATACCGCAGCTGGTGTCACTTTAATCAGCTTTTTCTGTTTCTGACAAATACCACTGATCATGAGATGCAAGCAGTGGTGCTGATGGAAGGAGTTCATCTCCCATCTCACCTGCTGAATGCCTCTGGAAGGCTTCATTACCATGCAAATGGAGATTGCACACAGCCTAATAAAAATACATCTGTCAGACTGCACACATTTATAACATCAAATGTTAGCATAACTAGGATTTATGGAGTGAATGAATTTCATCTGGGGCTGGTTAGACTTGGCCTGCCACTGGAAACAATAAGGGTTAATTATGCTTCAGTAATTCTGACGTCTTTCTGATGAACAATTCATCTCGTATTGGACCCCAAAAGCTGCCACAATACTAGGAAACTTTTGACCTTGAAATGGTGGAGAAGGATTTTGACAAAGAAACTGCAAAATGGACAAATGAGAAGGCAACCTACGTAGGTACCAAGCAGCAATGAACACAGTCCACTGAAGGGGGAAATGATCATCTAACTCAGCCATAATTTTGCAAGGGATCAAGTTGTCATCTGAGCAAGCCTCCAAGGACATGTCTGTGATGATGCACGCATTGAGATTAAAGACCTAAAGGATGCCACTGCTCTATCCTGCTATGGGAAAGCAGCGGGGGATGCAAGGACAGTCCTGCCAGGTTGTGGAGTGTGACGATATGGGCGTCAAGCTGGAAGCCCAGGAGCAAGGGGCTATGTAGCTTGGGCTGCGCAGGGGACTTTCTGCCTAGGAAAGTCAGGGGACCTCAGGATCCAGAGGAAGCAACTGCACTAAACATATGACGTTGTGCTTTTCTTCCTCCGTTTGGGGACCCCACCTCTAGGCACAACTAGCCATGCCTCGGGCACAGTCCCTGCAGAAAGAAGTCATCCTGCTTTGCCAGAACCACCTAATACAGAAGGTTATCCAGCTAAAAATGAGTAGTCCTCTTCTTTATAGCTGTGGTGGTACATCAGCACCTCCGTAGAGTGATTTGCTCCATGCTGGGAGACGGAGCTAAGGTGAGTGGAGTGAATCACTCCAGGTGACACACAGAGGTGTCTGCCTTTCTCTGTGATCTGCAAAGGGACTCTGGGTGAGAGAACTCCAGCCAAGCACGGTACCATCAGATGGAGAAAGTTACACAGGACAATTTTCTTCCTGAATGATAAGGCTTCCTCAGGTAGTGGAGTGCAAACAGCCCCTTGAGCAACACCAGTGGGAAAGAGTGGAGACTCATGCCCAAAGTAAATGTGGTCCATCCTAGGAGCCAACCGGGTAGGGAAGCAACATACAGTTTTCTTCCCAAATGCCTGTCACAGAACATGCATGTGCTTTTGGTGTCACTTAAAATTAGACGGACAAATCTCGCATACATCTTGAATCTCAGTAGAGTTACCCTGCTTTCTGAAATAGTCCTAAACTAGCAAGAGGACAGCTGTAGACCCAGTGTCTCATCTACATCAATCAGCTTCTCTTGAACGTATCTTAGATTGGTGATTACTGGCAAATAATTTATTGATATATTAAAATTGACATGTGCACAGTGCAAGGCATTTGCCAATGCCTGTATATTGTATTTACTGAGGCAATACTGGCAAGAAGTCAGGGACAATGAGTTTGAGCCTGACTAACTTTGCGAAGGCCCTCAAGGAAAAAAGACGAAAGCAAGTTTTTAATTTATACTAGAAATCGCCCTTTTCCATGAAGACTACCTGAAAAATGACAGGCCCAAATGTTTGAAAACACCATCTAAACTAAGACTTGGTGGTTAGTTAGTTAGCAGCTGGAATAATTGAGGAGAGGAGTAGCCCTGCACGGAGAATTTCAGCTTTTTCTGGAGAAATGAATCCTGGTAGTTTTGTGCTTTTCCAGCGACCCTTTATGAAAAGAAAGTGCACAATAACTAATTTTGATGAAGGGCAAACATTTTCTAAAGAATGACTACAGCAAAAATTCACATCTTGTGGTGGCAGATACCCAGGAAGAAATCATCCATTTCTGCCTGAATTCCTTTGCACTTGTCTTTACTGAAGTTATCTACATTGACTTTCTACTATTACTCCGACTAATCCAGCCTCTGCTAATCCTGTCCTCCAAAGCTCTTGATACTGTTCTCAACAGATTCATCCACAAGTTTTATGAGTGCACCCGCTGGGCCATGTTTCCCTCTTTCCTTAAGAGAATGTCATGCAAGACAATGTCATACTCCTAATAAATTCAAGACATATCATGTCTGCTGCCTCCTCTTTATCCACTTGGCTGGTTACTCTGACAAAGAATGAAATTAGAAATGGTTTGAGAAAGACGGTTCTTGAATTGTCTATGCTGGGTGTTTTTATCAGATTATTATTCCTTAGATGACTACAAAGAGATTGTTTAATAATTTTTTCTTCTGTCTTTCTGGGTATTAGATTACTCCAATTTCCTGAGTTCTTCTTTCTTTCCTGAAAGATGAACTACTCTGCTTACCCTCCTCAATTCCTCAGGTACAGGGAATTTGCAGAGATATCCTCTGAAGGTCTAGGGATCTCCTCATCTGACTGCTAAGTGCAGGAGGGAGAACTTGAGCTGTTTCTCAGGTTGTCATTACTTCTCTAAATACTCTTCAACTGGGTCTTTTCCTATTTTGGTCTGCAGTGCTACTTCTTTGTTTAAATGTAATAAAGTGGAGGTAACAATTTACCTTTCACGAAGAAGGCTGAAGGAAACAAAGCTCTCCTTGCCACACCAGATATTCGTAGTTCTTATTTTTCATTAATTGGTGAACTTATACGCTCCTTTGTCTCCTTCTAATTCTAACAGATTTTAAAAACTGTTCAAGTTCCCGTTAGCATTCCTGGTCATCTGTAGCCTGGCTCGCTGTGTATTTTTGCACACATGTGCTCCATCTTCATCATGTCTCTTTTTTCTTCTTGTGTAACTTTTGGGAGACTCCCTCTCTGATTTTCCAGCCACGAAAGGACTCTGTGTAGCGATCTTAATTTTGCACTGTGCTGCAGCAGTGCAATTCCCACGCTGTCTGGAAACTGCAGTGATAAGTCTGGCTGGAGTTTGGCTCTGTATATCAGAGCAAGAGCAGTGGTTGAGGCTGGGGCCCTCAGCAGTGTATTGGCAGGAACCTTGCCATGGAGAAGACCCTCTGTCAGCACCCTTCCTCCTCATCATGCACCCCTGGGACTGACAATACATGCTTCACCTTAACCTTGGCCAGGGCAAGTCCATTAACTTCCTCAGAACAACTCCTCTACTGCCTATGGGACTGGGTTCTCTGTAAGACAAACTAAGTGAAAGGCTCTCAGTTTGGACCCAGTTGGTGATGGTTGTTTAAAGCAAACTAAGGCTCTGGGTCTCAAGCAAGTCCAAAGCTTTGCTTACTGCTAGAGAAAGTTCTTTGGCTTCCTGGATTTCCTGGGGATTTCCTGGATTCATGGGGATGACCATGTTATCCCACACCATGAGATCCAATATGGCCCTTTGGGCAGGACTCAGTTTCCTAAACATGGATTTCTAGGAATGTTGTGTGGTACGTGTTCAGCTGCTGCTCCAGAAGAAAAGGCGTTGATAAATCTCATGTCCTATCCACCAGCCACATGGGGATGCGCTGATTATCCCAAGACATCTCAAATGGCACTAGGTATCTGTATTTAGGCATCTTTCAACTTGTCTACTCAGAAAGGACGTACTGGAGAAGGCTGATCCATCACTGGCAAAGGGAGTGACCAGTGTGCTGCAAACCGCTTCCTTGTCTGCTAACGAACTGAGCACGAAAAGGCCCAAAATCTGAGATGAGTTGAAGTCACATTTCCTTTTTAAGCATTCCATGGATCCCTTAAAGATGTGATTGAGGGAGATACGATAGAGGCAGGGAAGAAATGCCAGAACTGCTAACAGATGTAGCTACAGAAAATTGGTTTATGTGAGCCCAGAAGCTTGGCAGATAATGGCCCAGGAGGGGCGTAACTTACTTGTGAAACATAAGCAACATCTCATCTTTTAGAAGTGCTTGAACTATCCTAGCAACATGTACACATGTCTTTACAAAGGTCTGGAGCATCAACTATACTTGGTTTCTGTTTTGTGAGTCCAACCACGTCACATTAAATAGAGAGATGCCCACTGGTCAGAAGAGCCATTTAATGAGCTCCCAGAGCTATAATGCAAACCCCGAGTTTTGCCACAAAACGGCTTGTGAGATTTTTTTAAAACCAGCATGTGTGTTAGATTTTACCTGCCAAATGCCTTTTAAGTCTTCAGAGCTTATCTTGTCAAGTTTCAGCTGTGACCATAAGACTAGAAAACAAAAAAACTAGAACATAAAAGTTGCTGTTGCTTTCCAATATAAAGACTCCAAAGCAAGGGTCAGAAAGAAAAAACAAGTACATTGGAAGAATGAGTAGCTTCCTTGGTGCATTGCTGGTGGTACTCATGGAGCTACCCCAACACGTACAGACCTTTTCTATCAACTGAGATGACCCAAAGGTCCCAGAAGTGATGGTCCCTGCCGCTCATCACTTCTCCCTCAGGGATGAGGCTGAGTTGTGTTAGTCTTATCTTTGCTCCCGCCCAACGAGCCCAGCCGTGCTCTTCCACTGGCCAGACTAAGCGAGCAGGAGTGATTTTTGCCACAGGCAGTGAGAACATCAAGTTGCAATGCTGGGGGCTGGTTCTGTCAGGGAATGAGATCTTCTAGGAGGTCCAGGAATAAAATGTGAAGCACCAAAGACATCTGAATGGCAGACTACGCTTGCTAAGCGCTGAGTCTTCTGCTTTCAAGATGCTGTTTCCATGTTGCACAAGTCTGGAGTTACGTCGTGGCAGTTACTCAGTGTTACCATGCAGAAGGTGGGAATCAATTACTGAGAGACCCTTGGTGCTTTGCTGGGCACTCTCTGCCTGTCCTGAGTGACTCTGCCTGTGGCACGTTAATCCACATGCCGATTAGCTGTCAATACTGCGTATTCACTGACTGTTCACTAGCCACTCCGCCTCTATTCACTGCTGCTACTTTTGTGTTGTAAGCAGGGAAGAGCTCCTCACAGGAAAGGGTTGTCTTTCCATCCACACCGGGAAAAAGGAGAAAATTATTCCCAGTTATTCATTTAAATTCAAGAGCACCTTGGGTCCACCTGATTTTGTGAGGCCTTTTATATTCACATGCCATAAGCACCCTCATGACTTGCCAATATACCTACTTGCCTTGAATTCCTGGGACGGATCGAGCATCAGCCACCCCAGCTCTGCTTGCAGGGATTTATGCAGGCCAGGGACGTGACTCCGACACCTGAAGAGACCATGCCACAATGACTTTCCAAAGGCAGCCTGGATTACGAAACGTGACATCCCTGCGCAGCTGGTTGTGTCATTCGCTCAAGAAAGAAAATGAATTCAAAGAACTTGTAAAGGTGCTAACATGATATGATTTTTAGCACCTGTGCTCTCTCCCAGTTGTAACCTTTGCTGGCTGCATTATGAGACATGCCTGATCTTCGCTGATGGACCGTGCCAGGTTACTCACCACAGCAATGCACGGGGCAAACTGAAAAGTTAACGTACCCTGGGGGAATACTTTAGAAATAAGGCAATTTTAGAAAGCCTGCATAAATGCTGTCTGAAGGTAAAAAAAGACCTAGATGAAGATTCTTGTCTATGTTTTCAAAGACATTACAAACTTGCCAAACTTCTCTTTAATAATTCTGAGTATTTCATACATCACAGACTTGAAACATCAAGAGGTAGCCCATCCTTTTAATTATTGTGTCTCTCTCTCTCAAGGAGACATCGCTATGGAAAAAAAATCCATAAAAAAAGAAAGGGAGATAATGCGTATCATTATGATAGAGAGAAAAAATAATAATAGGTAATACTCAAAAGGCAAACAAGGTTATTGTGATCTGAAAGTCAGGAAAGGAATAATTTCAGCACCAATAAAGTTGTCATCATAAAAGCATTTTATAGAAAGGACAAAGAAAGACTGTGATACAAAGGTATTTATAAAATCTGATTTGAGCAAGTTCTGGATCCATCCATCAAATTTAGATGGATTTTTAGCGTCATGCCTTTGTGTGTTTTAAATATCTGTGGAAAATAATTTAGGCATTGTTTCATATTTTCTGCTAAATAGAATATGTCTCAAACTAGAGCCCAATGCCAAGCTGTTTGATAGTAATTTGAGAGACGAAAAATTCTCTCAGTATTGACAACATCCCTTATACAAGAAATAAACAAAGGCGGCATTTATGGAAAGCTATCTTATGGTTTTGATAATAATGCTAACAATGATCTTTAATATCTTGTAGCCTTTTCCCACCTTCAGATTGCTTCACTTCATTAACTAATTAACTGATTGCATTCTTATTCTGAAGCGCTTCCCTTTTCCTGCCAAGTGCAGAGGCTCTGCATGGACAGCTGAAGGACAAGAGCAGTCAAAGAGTAAAGTCACTGCTGTGAAGAGCTCTGGAGGTCCAGAAGGCTCCACACTTAGGGTCTGTGTCAGTGCCCACCGGGCTCAAGCTGAAAGACCCCAAAGACCTTCACTGATTGCCAAATTAAACGCTCCCAGGATGATGAATGGGGGCTCATTGACCCCTTCTATAAACAAGCCTGTCCTCACCCAAGACCCTAGGACTTTTGCCTGCGTTCAGACTGGCACTGTATCCCAGGGGTGCTTGTAGGCACACATAGGTAATTTCATGGCTGATGAGAGAGCACTGCCGCAGGTTTTGCAGCAGGGATGTGTCATGCTAGGTCACCCATCAGGAGAGACACTGTAGCAGGACTGGGTGTGTTTTTATTTTCATGGACTACACACCACCAACCTAGAGTTTTCTCTCCTCTCATGCATTATTTTAAGTTAACTGAGTGATTCTTTGTGAGGTTGAGTACTGTGTCCAGTTCTGGGGTCCTCAGTTCAAGAAAGACAAGGAACTACTGGAGAGAGTCCAGTGGAGGGCAAGGAAGATGAGGGGCCTGGAGCATCTCCCTGATGAGGAAAGGGTGAGGGAACTGGGTCTGTTCAGCTGGGAGAAGAGCAGACTGAGAGGGGATCTCATCAATGCTTATAAATACCTTAAGGGTGGGTGCCAAGAGGATGGGACCAGGCTCTTTCCAGTGGTGCCCAGTGACAGGTTAAGGGGCAATGGGCACAAACTGAAACTCAGGAAGTTCCACCTGCACATGAGGAAGAACTTCTGTACTGTGAGGGTGGCAGAGCACTGGCACAGGCTGCCCAGAGAGGTTGTGGAGTCTCCTTCTCTGGAGATGTTCAAAACCCGCCTGGATGTGATCCTGTGCAACTTGCTGTAGGTGACCCTGCTTTTGCAGGGGGTTGGACTGGATGATCTCCAGAGGGCCCTGCCAACCCCCACCAGTCTGTGATTCTTTTTATTTATTTTTTTATTTTGCAGACTAATTGTGAAAGCTGAGAGTACTGGAGAAATCAGTCTGAACATGTGATATTCCTGGTTTGATGTGACTGGCCACCCAAACCATATCACCTGGACCATCTCCTTTCAGTTTTGATCAAACAGCTTTCAGAGAAAACAGGACTTTTCTCGGCTGCATCTCCACAGACAGCCTTGAAACACGTAGGTTCATGTACTGCATCTGGACACCAGATTTTGTGTCCAGACCCGGCATCTTTGTGTGCATGAAGCCCATCCCAGGCAGCTGGTGATATTCTACAACTAAAAATTTGTTTCACTCTCTATGTCTATGCAAAAGCATGATAAATATTCCCAGGGGGCTGTTGATAGCAGAAGAAATCAAACAAATACAAAATTTTATAAGGTGGATACATTTACAAGCCAGATAACTCCTGCAAGTGAGAATCACAGGCTATTTGCTCACAGATGTTTAAAATCAGCAAAACATGGCCTGAAGATGTTTCTCCTCTGGACCTGAATCCTGATCCCTTTTTTACAAGCACTCAGCCCTCACTGGAGTGCTGGGAACCTGTTTTTGCTGGCTGGAACAATATTCTTGTGCTCAAGTTTTGAGACAAAGCAACTTAAGGCACTTTTTGGAGTTTTGGAGCTGGCTAGGCTGTCCTGAAAAATTTTCATTTAAGTTTGTCACCATGTTCACATTTGAACTGCTTCCTGCACCTTCACACAAAATAACTGTAAGTCCGTAATCCCATCGCACTGCATCCCCTGTCCCAAGCGTCTGGGGTGTACACGGGTACCCTGTTCACAGCAAAGCATCGAGATTTGATCTGCCAAAGATCTGAGTCTGGAACAGCAGAGAATTACACTCGACTCTCTCAAGTCCCAGTACTTCACCTATTATTTTAAGAAAGTTGTCCCCAGAGGTACTGAACAACCACAAAGTGCTGCTGCAGCAGAGCTAAAGATTTACTAATAATGTTAAACTAACACATCATGTTTTTTGCAAGGCAGCATTGGCACAGAGCTCTGCTACGAACCATAAGTACATCTCAAACTCTCATAAAAGTGAAGCTAAGGACTTTTCTAGTGCCAGACCTGATGTCAGCTGATGTCAACGGACATAGCCTGTTGATGCCAAAGAAGACACAATGCTTAACAGAGTGAGAATTGGCCTCATTTTACCTGATGTTTCTAAAAGCCTTTTCAGAGCTCCCTAGATGCTCTAGCTGAATCTAGCAGCTCTTGTGTCGAGGAGGAAAAAGGTTTTTTAGCAACTCCCGAAAGTAGATTCAATTTGTAGAAAATGTCATGCTGGAAATTCATGTCCATGGTGCAAATGATGTCAGCACCTGGAGAGATACAAATCAATGAGGATTTTCCTTGATGTGTGTTCAGCTGCCGTCCCTGGGAACTGTGTGTATTTCTGGCGAGGGGACAGAATTTGTAACTGGTGATTTGTGAAGGAATGTATCATTTCTTTGGTCCTTTTCACGCCTTCCTTTACAAGTGGGCAGTTTTGCATCTGCCCAGCTCTGGGCAGCATTGCCAGTCATTCAAGGAGAGGAATAGGACAGAGTGCGGGAGGGATTGTGGGATCTCCAATGGAAAGGGGTCAGCGCTTGCTGAGAAAAGTCAAAGGGAGAACATACATTTTCTTTCCTGCAAAGACAGTAAGGTAGGAAATAAAGAGAAATGAAATCTGTTGGTCTTGCAAGCTAGAGAGTTCCCAAGTGGGTCCTATCTGAAAGATGCTCTCAGAGGGAGCTTTTGAACTACTTATGAAGTACAAGAAACCCTGGCAACATTATATTGCTGTGCACAGTGGATAGGAGCGCAATCATCACAAGGGCCAAATGAGCTGGACAGAACCCAAAAGCTGAAGGACCAGAAAATGGGACAGTTTTCTTGGAAGATGGAGATCTTCTCTCCCAGTAATCTCTCCTTTCTTCCAGGAGAGGAGAGGGCAGTTTATGAACCTGTCCTGAGCCTTTCCTGCCACTGCCAGGACTTGCTGAGACTTTCCATGTTGAGGAGTCCCATGATGAGAGAAACTGGCAGGAAAGGGGTTTCACTCAGCTCAGGGAGTCTAGGACAATTCTCAGGGATGCTGTGGGTGATCCAAGTAATGCTGAACCACCCAGGCTGCTGCCAGCATCAAGCAATGCAGAAGAAAGAGGATGCAGCATTGAGCTGATAAATAATTAGGGGATGCAAATAAGATTAATGCCAGCCACTATGGCCTTATGGAAAATAGGTCTTGTCATAGAAATGATATTTCTTCCTCATATGGGCTTCTGAGTGAAGTAGAAGGAAAGAACCAGACGTGAACTAAGAAGCGCTCTGTAAGCTGATGAATTGGCACTTCTTAGAAGGACGTGGTGTTGAATGGTCATCAAATAGGAACTTAGAGGATAGCACTCTGATGCTCAAGACACTTTTATGTTCTCACTAAAGCTTTTTAAGTGAATGTGAACTCACTGCTGATAATGTTTGCCATGTTGCTGATGGTGACAGGATGGTAAAGACCAAAAAAGGCAGGGAATAGATCTGCAACAATCTGAATGATGCGAAGAAAATATATTTGTAATGCATGGAAATGTTATTCCTTCATGGAAAAGGAACTTATATTTTGCCATCAGAAGAGTCTGTGTCCTGGAAAGCCATGAGTTGGTTGAGGATGTGGTGTCACAGTGGATCAGCTGAAGAGCTCCTGGGACCAGGGTGTGGTCTGTAAATCGTGTATATCTTAAATACCTGCAATTTCTGCTTTATTTGGTTTACATTGTACACTTCTGAGTTGTTTTTCCCCTGAAGCAGCTGATATCAGCCTTCATCAGAGGCAGTGGTAGGATCAGCCAGCTGGTGTTTCCACCAGCTGGGGTGATTGCAGTGAAGGAACAGCAAAATCAAGAAAGCTTGTTTTATACAAAAGTGCCCTCTCCAATGTGGACACCATGTCCTCACAAAGGTTAAGCTGGTCCTTTCAGCACTGTGTTTTCTCCCCTCTGCCACCTGCCTTTATGCATGGTATTTGACTGAATTAAGCATTTTTGTGTCTTTCACATCAAGCCAACTTGGGACACAACACTGGAAAAGTTTTAAGAGAGGGAAAATGACGTGACAGTGGCTGCTGACAGACACGCAGATGTCTCCTTGGGAAACCAGGGCAAAAATCTGCCCTCGTGTGTTATATGTTATGTTCTCGATATATACAATGAAATATGAGAAGCTTTTTGGTCTGATTGATTTTTTTAGTCATGTTAATGAGATCCTAGCATTAGTATGTAAAGCAACTAAAATAATTAAGGTAAACACTATGTAATTTGACAAGGTTGCAATAGTAGTTTTTATGCTTGCCTGGTTATGTAAGGATTTTAAAGTGGGGCCATGTTTTACAGACAGGAATGCAAGGGGATAGCATCATCAAAACATCCTGGGAAGGATTAGGAGATGGTAATGGATGCAGGCATCCAGGCAGACCACCAGGACAGGTCTGCAGAGGACTTCCCAGGGTGCTGCAAGACTACCCTCTCTCCAAATACTGACCTTGGAAGTAGATGCAGTTGAACACCTACTCATCCACTGCTACTGCCTCAGGTACGTGTCTCAGGTCCTGCCGAAGCCCTTGCTTCCCAGCCACACATCCCCTGGCAGTCTATCTGAGAGGAACGTGTCTGTGCGTGCCAGGAGCTATGTGTCAGACCTCCTCTGACATAGATGCCTTTGCAGATTCAACTCTCATTACAGATGGCAACTGTTTAAAGGAAGACTGCAAAGGCATTCTGATGCAACCTGCTGCAGCCAAGTGTTTTATGGCTTTACTTAGAGCTTTCAGTAGGATACTGCCTGCAACATTGCTGGGGAGGCAGGGAGGTCTTGGTGAAAAAAAAATTCAATTTCCATCCAAGATGATTTTTCTTGGTGCCTACAGTTGCCTGTGCACTTTCCAAAGGACAGGGTCATGCTGTTGTTGCACTTGTTACCATTTGCTTTGAGAAGGGTTTGAAGCTTCCACATGTTTCACTTGCTATTCTGCTTCCAAAGACATAGAAACGCTCCAAAAAAAAAAAATAGAGGGATCTTTAAAGATAAATTGTTAAAAAACAAAAGCCCTGCTTGTCTGCTCGCCTGGCTTTGGTACCTTGGTGGTGGCATTTAGCCTGATGTGCTACTAAACTGACATTTTTTACAGTGCTGTTCCCACTCTGTCATCTTTAACAGCAGGAAGCAATGCCTCCTGCTCTCTGAGGTCTTCCACAGCCTCAAGCTCCATCATTAATCACATGTTTTTGTACCCAGGAAAGCACTGCGTCAGAAGGCTTGTGTTGTCTTCCCCTTCCTGCCATCTCCTTGCACTCCCCATGAAATGCTCGGAAGTGCTGAGTGCTTCTCCTGCCTGTCTGACTCCTGGATCATTGCTCACGGTTTCCTCCAAGCGTGCCCGTAGCAGGTGGTGGGTGGGTTTAGCCCTGGTCCAGACTCTCTGGGTAGAGCTGCACATCTCAAACAGATACTCAAACACACGTCCATGCTCTATACCATTACATTTTCCTTATCTGAAAACAGCCAGCAATGAATCCTCAGGTCTATCCTTCCAGTTAATTTGTGCTTCTTTTTAGTCCTCTGAGATGTTTCCAAATCAGGGAGAAAGGGAGTGAGTTGATGGGAAGACACTCAAGCATGCTGCTCTCTGGATATGTCCCTTGGCTGTACCATACTTTGACACCTCTTATTGTCTTATGGAAAACAGGAAAAACCAGCACTGAAGTGATGACTATCTGCCACAGGAATGAACAATCCCCTCTGTAGAGCCTGTCTCCATATTAAAGCTAGCTGCCTTTTCCTGGCAAGCCAAATGGTGCTTTAGCCTCACCTGCAATCCACCCACAGATACGTCCTCTGTGGCATCACCGCAAAGCAATGAGTCGGAAGTCATCACCATTAACACAGCTATCTAAACATGATGCATCTGATCTAAACCAACCTTCTTGGTCTCTCCAGAGTCCAACCAAGAGAAACAGGTGTGCCCAAAGAGTGGTTTGATCTAGTCTTCGACATATTTTTTCTCTATCTTTTTTTTAAAGGACATTTTTCAACAAGGCTGTACCAAATCTTGCAAATTCTACCCTGGATGACACCCGCTATGAAGGATGACAGTGTGAGGGGGAGAAAGTCACCTCTTAGGTTACCAGGAGATGCACATAACTTACATTAAACAGGAAATTCTGGTGTGTCTGGTGCTAGACAAGATGGGTGGCCTGGGAAAGGGGTTGGAGAGTTTCTGCATTATCCCCTCTTTTACCACCCAGTCACAGAATCACAAGTTGTACTACCCAAGTTGTAGATTACAGCACTTTCTCCACCTCCATCTCAGGAAGAGAAAGCAAAATCTCTCTCGCTCTGGGTGGGGAGTTCGAGCCTATTTTCACAGCAGCTGTTTCAGATGTGTGCTCCTACTACAGCAAATGTGTCGGTCCTAGAGCAGACGTGGGCCCTAAAGGAGAGAACATGGGCACCTGGCTCCTTCAGGATGCTTGGCCCATCAGTCAGTGTGCTGGGAATCAACCAGGGAAGACATTGCTGTTCTCTTCCTCATCACAAGCACCAGGGATGCAGATAGCACAGCTCACTTGCTCAGGAAACTGGCAGGGAAAATTATGCGTAGCTCTGATCTCATTCCCTTCAGCATCAAAACCTACTACCTGGGCGCAAATTCCCTCAACTAGATAGTTGTGCAGAAGCTGTGGAGCACCCCAAGCTCTATGAAACCGTTGACAGCTCTTTCTTGTTGTACAAGTGCATGTGAGGGTGGACATGCAAGTTGTGGCCTGGGGTCACTGCCCAGAGGTGCTTGGCAGAATGAAACCTCACCAAGAGGCAAAGGAGGAGAGCCTGAGTAAAGTAGATAAAACCAGAGCTGGTGGGAGGTTGCAGCCTTTCAGCTATGAGTCCCGGACTAAGCCAGCTTTGTCTGAAATTCATCTCAGCAGCTGTTTCCACCAGCGGGTTGGCTGTGAAGGGCATCGCTTGTCAGCTGTCACGACTGTTTCGCTGTTCACTTTGCTTTAAGTGAGAGCTGAATGTGGCAGGCAGCTCAGGGAAGGAAAGAAGAGCCTGGTTTATTTATTCCACACTTGCCAGCCCCATGGCTGAAGGCCCTCCCTGAGTAACAAGATTAGCAGTTTCAGGTCACTGCCACCGTCACAAGCATCTGCTCTGACTAATAGCGTAATGGTATGGCCCTCTTAGCTCTGGGTTTGCTTGGGGCTGCAACACTTTTTGTATTCAGTCTGTTACTAGTCATATCATTTGCAGCATCTGTCAGAGGAAGTGATGCTGAGACATCCACCTAACCGGCCCGCCAAGTGGAACATGCTCCGTCGGCCCTTGCCTTGCAGAGCCCATGGTCCTTACGCACCCTTCCACCAGCCTGGGGACCAGTGTGTGGTCTGGAGTGAGCTGACCAATGTAGCAAGGACATAAAGAGAAATGTGAGTCTTGCTACTGGCCCGAGACTGCCCTACTCCCCCTTCCTCACTGTGCTCGTGCATCCCAGTTCAGCTCTGCAAATTCCCTAGGTCCCACGTGCTGGGTGGGCCAACTCCGCCGTGGCATTTCACACTCAGATACCCCCGGAGAGTTATACGTCTCTCCATTTCTGCTAGCCCCATGCCACACCATTTACTGGTGTCGGGAGCAGACTAGGCATGGCACAGAGTTCATGTTCTGCACATCGCGCTGGTGAGCGTACAAGTCAAAAAAGACAGCGTTGATTCAGCTCCTTTAAAATGCGTTTTATCTGAGGCACGATTGTCTCTCAGTGTGAAAACTGAGAGAGCTTTCTGAAATCTTGCTGGGGAGCTGGATCGCTTTGCAGCCAGTTCTTTCCGCAGCTCCCTCAGAGGACA
>NW_009596439.1:73331-104214 GCF_000690535.1 Cariama cristata
AGAAATGGTGATGCTTTCACCTCTCTGTCTCCCTGTTGTGTCTCACCCCTGGGGTGCTCCGCAGCTGGGCACTGCTGTGCACCTAGTGTAGCATTACTTTGGAAAAAAGAAGCAACAAAAAGGATCTGAGATTATAGCCTCTTTCTCTGGTTCCTTTTACAGATTATTCTTGCAGTAGCAAGCACCAGGCCAAGCCAAGCTCATTTTCCCCTGAATTTGCATCTCAAAGCAGATTGACTTTGGCGTACTGGAAGACATGAGCTTTAAGTGATGTTTTTTGCTATAGCTGGGATTTGTATAAAGCATCTCTCTCATTTGTCTTCTTTCCCAAATGGACTTGTTAGCATCCAGTTAGGATTTCAGTGCTGCTGCAGCCTCTCTCCCTGTAGAGCCATCTCAGGCACTTTGCTCTGCATGGTTTCCTACTTGCACGAAGCATGGTAGGAGCATAATGAGCTCAGAGTTATCTACTACTGTGTCACTTGGGGTGCAAGCTGGTAGGGAGTCAAGACTCAGCTAAATAGTGGCAATACACAAAGCAATCAAATCTTATTTTATCAGGAAAGCAGGTTAAAAACAGGTGTTATGAATTGCCTAGTTTTTCAGACACCCAACTGAGATAACCTGAAGGAACCTGATATATAAGAAAAGCTGAAAATTCCTTACCTGAAAATCAGAATGTTTAAAGCATGTCAAAACGCAAAACCCAAGACTGTTATCTGGATCATAAAACATTCTGGAAACTCTTGGCCAAGAGCCTTCTTCGTAGGACATCTTGCAGGAGCTAGGGCAGCCCTTGGCATTCTGCAAAAAGCTGAAGAGTAGAAGGATAATTCCAAACACCGGAGATCCTGCCTGGCTGATTTCTCTGCTGGCAGTGGTGAGAAATACTTGCTAAATTAATAGACCAAGTGCTTTCTTGTCATGTAAGTTCAGTCTACCTTATTAATTATGGTTTCATTCATTTGCTGCATGACTCTTGCTGGTCACTAGATGTCACTAATAACGAATAAGAAACAGGAAAAATCAGGGGAATTTCTTGGAAAGGCGAATTTTTACAGGAAATAGTGCCTTGGTCCAGACCTCTGTTAGCAAAAAAGTGGCACTCAAGCATAGGCATAGCTTAAAGCAAAGCTTTAATTGGAGTTAAGAAGGTGTCTTGGTATGTAGTGGCATCAAATGTACTCTGGTTTCAATGAAATGGGAGTCCTGGCTGGGATGCACTTCTAAAGGAGAGGTACCATTGCTCATCCACTTCTTTAAGCAGGAGTGTTATCGCCAGGAGCAAAGAGCAGCAAAGGTCGTAGCTCTGATGTTTTGGTCTTTGTTGCCTACCCTAGGCACACTTTACAGAAAACAGGTCTGGAGCCAAGGAGCTCTTTGCAGTGTTGGGAATAACACGTGTGACTTGCTTTCCCATCTCCCAGGCCATCAAATCAGTCCCTTCCCACCCAGTCTGAGCAATTGTCATTGCAAGATTCCCAAGGTGATAGCGTGCCACTTGTCACTTGTCCTTTTTTTTTCCAGTCCATGGGAGACCTTCCCTTCCCCATTTCCCACCACTGGAAGGAAAAGGACTTGAGCAGGCCAATGTAAAATGCTGCCAAGTCGTTCCCCAAGGAGACTGGGACAGTGCTGTGTTTTATGAGGTCTCCTGAGGAGCAGCGAGTCGTGACATGTCTGGGACTTTGGCATGCATTTACTCAGGTGAGGGCTAGTGTTGAATAAACCTTTGATCTGACTTCTTTATGGTACATAAAAAAAGTCTTTATGACACCTTACAACGCATCTTCTGACACAGTGCCCACTGCTTTGGAGGAGCAACCAGCAGACATCACGTACTTCAGGGACTTTGGGGAACTCGCTGCTTGTTAGCATAAGCCCATGCCTCAGTACTGATTTAATCCAATAAGCGTGACTACCATCGCACCATTAGTTTGATGAATAGATACAGCCAAAGCCTTAGATGTGTTTAGCTCAGGAGTGAATCCATTAGGGAGTGAAGGTCATCCAGCCCCCCTCATCCATATGTCAACTGCATCCAGTTCTGCTGTTTAGGGCACTTTCAAGACACATTTCTTTCAGCCCTAGGCTGTGTCTTCACTGGGAATGTAGATTAGTTGTGCCGGGAAGATAGACAACAAAGGAATTAACTTTCCCTGGGATGTAACTAGTCAAGTATAACCTTAGGTCCACATCCTGTGGTTAGATATTTACAAATCACCATGAACACAGCCTCAGATCTACTCAGTTCCAGCCCATTGTGTAAGTCCTATGTGCCCATTGGATTTGGCTGCTTATAGGGACATTAGGATGGGCTGGACAAGGCTGTCCTTTACCCTGACCCGCTCAGCAGTGTGTAAAATGTTGGAAAGGCTTCTAGAAAGAGAGGAGAGGAGACCCTCCCACTCCCCCTCTCTTGGGGCAGCAAGAGGAACTCAAGCAACGCCATCAGCAGAGGGAGGGACAAAAAAATGGCAGTAAGTGGTTGAGAGATGAAGCTGAGATTTTTAATTTGTAGAGCTGAGTACACTGATTTTCTGACAGCCTTCCCCATAGTAGCCCTGCTACATCTACAGACTGGCGAGCTAACCTCCGCAGCCCCAGGCAGGACAGTCGGCAACCAGACGTCTCCTTGTTCCTTTTTGTTTTGCACCTAGTTATAGAATCATAGAATCATAGAATCATTATAGTTGGAAGAGACCTAAAAGATCATCAAGTCCAACTGTATACCTGATGCCACCATGTCTACTAAACCATGTCTTGAAGTACCACATCTAAACGTTTTACAGAACATTTTATAAAACGTTTTTTTTTTTGTTTCTTGGCAGAAATACCTGCCAGATACCAGTGTTTTTAGCCAGTGATAGAATCCTAACTTTTCAGAAGTCATTTTTGTTTTAAATCAGATTTCAACATAAAATGCTTTTCCCTCTCCCTCCTCCAGAAATGTCTGATGAGAATAATCAAATTGGATGGTCTTGACTACATAAAATAATTTTGTTTCAACAATACTTAAATGCTCCATTTCCATAAGGTACACACATTTTTCTTCTGTAATAACAAAGCATTATACCAGCAAATATTAAAAACATCACTGAAATATAATATTAAAATTAATGTTTGATATTATCCTAAAAGTTCAAGTGAAATTAATAGAAATAGGCAAGTTGAAAGAGGAATTTATTTGCTTTACCTCAGCAGGATGAGGTGATCTGGTATTATTGAGAAACTTAGCAAGAGTTTTTTCCAGTACTTTCCTCATTCTAGTCTGTAATTTTATCAAGGCTTACATACTTCTGAGAAAATGAAAGGGAAATGCCCTGTTCTGGAGGAAACTTCCTGTTGTGCTGGAAAGCACCAACCAATTTTGCTACTAAAACTTCCTCAAAACCACCTCTTCCCCTGCCCTGAGTTCTCCCCGCTCTCTGCTATAGCTGGTATTTGCATGACACCAGAAGCTCGCATCAAGAGCGATTCTGCTAGGTGACCAATATGGCCTCTGCCCAAGTTAATTTTCACCCCAGTTCCCCTGCAGGGGCATGATGCATTTGAGACACCAGGCACCCTCGTTACAGCGCAGCCACTGCCTGCAGTGGGAGAGAGGCCAGGAGGAAGGCAAAATCCATGGGGGATGATGGCTTCCACCACCACCAGCTAAGGCTCTTCCTGACAGGTGGTGTTAGAGTGAGATGCTGTTCAGGTCACCTACATCTGACGGACAGTTACGAGAAGTTGGGGATCATAGAATCACAGAATGGTTTAGTTGGAAGGGACCTTAAAGATCACCTGGTTCCAACCCCTCTGTCATGGGCAGGGACAGCTTCCACCAGACCAGGTTGCTCAAAGCCCCATCCAACCTGGCCTTGAACACTTCCAGGGATGAGGCAGCCACAGCTTCTCTGGGCAACCTCTGCCACTGCCTCACCACCCTCACTGGGAAGAATTTCTTCCTAATATCTCATCTAAATCTTCCCTCTTCCAGTTTAAAGCTGTTGCCCCTTGTCCTATCACTCCATGTCCTTGTAAAAAGTCCCTCCCCAACTTTCTTGTTGGCCCCTTTAGGTACTGGAAGGTTGCTCTAAGGTCTCCCCGAGCCTCCTCTTCCCCAGGCTGAACAACCCCAACTTCTCAGCCTGTCCTCATAGCACAGGTGCTCCAGCCCTTGGGTCATCTTTGTGGCCTTCTCTGGATTTGCTTCAACAGGTCCATGTCCTTCTTGTGCTGGGGATCCCACCTCCCTCGACCTGCTGGTCACACTGCTTGTGATGCAGGCCAGGATACAGTTGGTTTTCTGGGATGCAAGCACACATTGCTGGGTGATGTTGAGCTCTGCTGGGTCATGTAGAGCTCTGGATCACAGGCAGTTCACAGAGCAGTGATGGCCCAGATCTTCTTTTAGCATCAGCCCACTGCACAGTCTCCTCCTTTGCTGTGCTGAAACATTCCTTCTGCAGCAATTTGAGCAGTCATATGTACGTCCTCTTGTGGTCCATGTACCAGAACTTTGCAAGCCAGGATGTGTTCACTCTGTTCCTCTATGTGAGAATTCCCATAACCTCCAATGAGGAGAGGAATATTGAATTTCAGTAATTATGAAGCTATTTAAGCAGAAAACCCATGACTCCAAAACATACAAAGACACTTACTAGGCTTCTCAATAATCCATGGACCAGTAAGGGGCTGACAAGCAATGCATCATTCTTCCTACCCAGAATGAATTGATTCTGTCACCAGCAAACTAAATGCAGTCAAGCTCTTGACTTGAATCATAAATCGTACTTAAGTCACAGTTAGCAGTAAAGTGAAGTGAAGCAGATAAAAAAAAAAAAAAAAAAGTCAGGCAAAAGGATGGACCAGCAAATAGTCTTCAATAAAGAAGGGTAATTTAAATATTTTGTTTCAACACGTGGAATACTTTCTAGTTTTCAGAACTCCATGCAGTAGGAATGTAGAGAGTTGTAGCATGTTAATACAATACATTCTGTCATCCTGTATTTTTCCCGTATAATCAGAGTGCCTGACCAAGTGATTATCAGGGTGTCTAGGTCCTGGGGACCTGTTAGGCCTAATCTGCTGAGAAAAAGTCTCTTTTTTTTTAGTAGACCAATCTACATTGAGGCAGAAGTCCTTGCAAAAAAAAACCTTCACATGGGAGAAATCTACAGACTGAGGAACCTGCTGTACAGGGAGAGATGGACTGTGGTTCACCTAATGTGGATCTAGTTGTCCATTCTCCTGAAAGCTGTGTCTGAAAAGACATTACCAGGGAGCTTGTCCTGGAAAGCTGTGCAGAGAAGGGGCACAGTGTGGTAAAGGATCCCCTCCACAAGGGCAGCAGCCAGCAATGTAGTCCTCCAGCTCAGATCTGGTTCTCTGTATGAAATGGCATTAGTGAAGATGGTCTTTGCAATGGGCCAAAAGGATGGGAAATGCTGGGTGACAGGAGAATGGGTTGGTAAAGAGAGACAGACACACTCAGGTCTCTTTGTCAAGGCTTCCTCTGCTGGGAACTGGAGCAGAAGGGTGGGCTTTTCCCCCCTTGGCTGTGAATGGATGCACGGACACTGAGTTTGCTCTTTATTGCTTGGCAGAGGCAGGTTGGGTGCAGCCCTCCCTTGTGACTTGCAGCCTGCTGAGCGTGTCTCTGCTGAGGCAGCTCAGCTGTTGGGAGGAGGAGGTCACCTGGCAAGCAAGGATGCTCTGGGGAATCTCTGGTAACAGGAGGTGTCTCAAGTTAGAGGACTCAACCATGTTCCCTTCTGAGCATACTCAGTCAAGGTGCAATCCACGGAGACCTGCAGGGCAGCCAAGGCCTCCTCTGCTCCCCCCCTCTGTCACTCGCTGGGCTCTCCTTCCAGATGTAGACTGACTTTTTATCCAGATGCTCATCCTACATCCTTGGGCACCAGGGCAGTTCATCTTGTCTTTTGTCTCCTTCATCAGCATTCTTGAGAGTTTGTTGACTTGAGCCAGACTGCAAGCTGAGGAGAAGATGAAGCTCTTTGGTCATGGCATGCCATCTTCCCTTTGGGTGCAGGTTCCCTCTTTCCAACACCTCCAGCTCTTTCTCTGCCTCTCCCTTTCTACTTACAAAATTGTTCATAGCAGGTTGTCGCCCATCTACTCCCTGCCAACAGCCGAGTGCTTCGGTGTTTTAAAAACTGTCAGGGACCAACACAGCCATGATCTGTGGGCAGGCAAACACTTCACTTGACTGAAGATCTGATTAGTCCCCCAGAGATCACTAGCAAGAGAGTTTAGATGATAAACACCAGCAAGATGTGTTGATTAACATAAGCAGAGCATTGATCTAAAGCCTGCCATTTAACAAGAACTTTTTAAATTAAACATCTTATACCCGGACCTTGGAAGGAGGCAGGACAGCTGAGACTTTCTGCAACTGACCAGGCATTCAGATTTTATCACCAAGTATTAAAAGGCTCTTGAATTACTTGATTTGTGCCAAGTTTAAACATTTTCCAGTTTAACTCTGCCCTCAACAAAGACAACGAAGAAATCACCCAAGTTTAGTTCCACCCAAGATCAGTTAAGATTCCTGTGTAAGTAGTTGAAGATCCATTGAGACCAAACTCTTTCACAGCCAGAGAATGGCACTTCATCAACACACCAGACATCATGAATGGGAGAAATACAAGCAATCAGCTTCACGTAAGCTTTACCAAACAAAACAGAAAGAAAAATATTGTATTGTTTCTCAAATGGGTTAGGAATAGAGCTGATTAAAAAGTGTGTGACAGAACATATTTCTCCTTGAAAATGCTGTTTCATCCAAACAGACTACTTCTGAATGCATTAATTTCAAAGGAAATTTGTTTTTGAAACAAGGCTGGAAGAAAAATAATTCAAGTGTTCCTTTCTGAACCTGTTATCTCTGAGATCTCCTGGGGCATGACTGCAAGCCCACAGTGCTGGAGATGGTGCATGTTTTGAAAGGAAGGAGGTAGAGACTCATAAACCTATCAGCCTAGCTACGACACCCAGAACGACGCTGACATCCACTCGTTTCTTACACAAGTCCTTAATGAAGACTAATCGGAGGGGTAAAAGCAGTCAACTCGCATTCATCAAGAACAAGTCATTCCAGAACAGTGATGGCATTTCTTTGCCTTGGTGACCTTCTTGAAGGGGAAGAGGAAAGTGGTAGATAGCAGGGAGGTTATCAGCTGACATGAGTGAGGTCTTCTGATGCTGCCACCAGCAAAACAAGTTAGTACATAGTGTGGGTGAAGCCACCAGGAAACGCTAGCAATGGTTGATTCTAATTAATAGATTTATTGAATACCGACATGGCCCAGATAAAGTTTGTGAGATTTTGAGGTGACAGGATTTGTTCAGCCTGGCCTGGGTGAACAAGGAAAATGGTCTGCAGTCCCTCAGGTCACATTCATTAAAGACACACTGGGTATGATGGATAGAGCAGGGGAATTCAGCAGCCTAAAAGTGAGGGTACGGATGTCACACTGAGAAGCAGGGAGATGTTGGGTGTGGGGATCCAAAGGACAGACCGTTGGGTATGGAGGGTGCTCTAGCAAAAAGGCAGAGCTGATTTGGAGAGGTGCAAATAGGTGTGCAACTTAAAAGACAGTGCTTTCGCTCAGATCACCTTGGGGCTGGCAAGGTCTTGACTCAAGTGTTGTGCCCAATTTTGACGCTGTGCTTGAAGAACTATATAGAGGCTCTGCAAAAATGCCAGTGCAGAAGAGCAAGAAAGAGGTTCTAACTGTAATACACAGTATGTGAGGAAAGAACTGGCTATCCTAGGAAAGAAGAGACTTTAAATGATTTTTCAGTAGGTAAAAGGTAGGAGTAAAGAGATAAGAGGCTAATTACTCCCTTTGTTGCGGCTAGGAGGAGAAAAACAGGAAAATCAGCAGAAACTTCTCATTTTCACAAGCACTTCTTCTTGTGTTTTCTTGCAGCCTCACCAGTTGACCTCAAAGAGGAGTTTGATCCCACCAAAGCAGGATACCTCTACCAACCTGCATAGATGCATTTCTGGTTTTGTTCCAGTTCACGTTCCTGACGGGACAGTGTTTGAGCTGAGTGTGTTTCAGAGTGCCAGATTTCCTTGCCACCTGGAGACGACAAGTTTGGCTTGGTCTGCCAGAAGGCATCAGTGCTCTGTAATGGATGTGCATCACTCCTCTCATCAGTTAGGGAAGTGCTATGATGTATGAAGGAGGTTAGGATGCCTCAGAGCTCTCAGTTTTTGTGGAACTCTGTGTTTCTCGTTGCAAGAAGCGGTAAAACGCCCTTGAAGAGAAAGCTGCATACACAGCTCCCAGAGTGGGCAGTCTTTTCTCAATGTCAGATGCAAATACATCTCACTGCATAACACTGGTGGGAACCTGAATTTGTCCTTGATATTCAAGAAAGGACGCTATCTGAATTAACACCATCTTCTTTTGCATTTCTCAGTATAACACCAATTAATTTTCAATTAGAAGATTTATTCCAAAATTCACGGCATTCTTTGGAGGAAACAGAGCTTTAATTTTTGGTTCCTAATACATCCATGCCAACTCATCTATGTAAGTCTCAGATCCACCATGACCCAGATCAGCTGGCAATTTCCCACAGTCAAAGGCAATTTTTCCAAAATATGTAACTGTGAAAAGTAGCTTTTCCACAGTGACATTACATCAATTCCAGATATTCAGAAGCATATCAGATTCCCGTGTCTGGCACACTTTCCTTTAAGATGTGCATCTAATGAATTGTCCACAATTTCAATTCTCCCCCAAATTACCTTCTGTTTTGGAGAGGTGTAATGAATACAAATTACCTTAACATTTCAGCTCTGACATGTGTAACCAGTCACCTAACTAACATGGGGTACCTGGTGGCAGTCTAGGTAGAGCCTGCAAGTCCTTCTCCTGCAAGGAGAAGTGAAGAAATAACAAAATGAGAAAGAAATCAAAAGTGGGAAGAAGACGACAATTCACTTCTCACAGGTATTGGAAACTTACCTTGAATTGCAGCAGTATCACTGGTGCATCAGGACAGCAGGAGGAAAAGAGAGTTTCTGGCTTTTAGTAAAAGTTCAGCACATGACAGCTCTTTCAGCTTTAGAAGATACTCTTTGCATGGGGGGACAAAAGAGGAAGGGGCACCAAGAAATCCTGTTGCTGCTGTCTTCTCAGACAGCAAGTGGTTGCACCATGGAGCTCCTTGCCACTGGCAGTTGTGAAGACTGAAGAAGTCAGAGCATTACGGAAAGAAAGGTGAGGACAGGACCTCCTGGTGCTCTCTGTCGTGATGGTCTGGGAACAAGCACCGATGCAGGTAGCACCTGGACACCTTGCTGCCAGAGGAGAGCTGAAGCAGAACTGATCACCCTATGGACAGGCTCTTTCTTGCAGTCCTCCTGGGGCATCTGTGTTCAGCCACCACCCCAGAGGAGACCAGCCCAGGAGACCCCAGCCTGTGCTGGAACAGCTCTTTTCGTGGTTTTGTTTTTTCTAGCCCTTCTCCCAAACCAATCTTTCTCTGGTTTCTCAACTCAAGAGGCAGCAATAGAGTACCGAAGGGACCTCATGACCAGCTCAGAGACACAAATAGGAATCTGTAGCTCTTTGAGACTAGACCATCCTTATGTTGACCTGCAACCCCAGGTCACATCCAGGGTAGCACTGCTCTTTCAGCCTTATAATCTCAGGAATTTATCTTTTCTGAGCTCAATGTCTTTGACATGAGTCAGAGCACATTAGCTTGAAAAGATCAAGCTGTTTAATGATCAAAAATGCCTCAAGAACAGGGCTTGGCCAACTCTGGGTTCACTGGTGAGCTCTTTAGCAGATTTTAGTCATTCCGGCACCATCCCGTCCATTACACCAGGTGCAATGGGGGTTCCAGCCTGTTGGGTTTCTCTCTGAAATGTGGTGATATTATTTCGTGTGTATGATTGAAAACATGCTCCTCCTCAGAAATTGTAACGATTCAATTACTTTAAAGTTAACAATTAGAAAATTTTCCTTAAGATTCTAAGCCATATTGCTGAAAAAAAAACTTGAGGTGGGCATATTAGACACTGTTTCTTTTCAGCTAAAATTAGTATTTCCCTCCAAGTTGAAACATTTTATTTTCTGCCAGACATTATGTGTGATATACAGCCATGTGAATTAATAAAGAACCACCTCCCTCCAATTTAGCTTTTCCTGCTGAGTCTGGCAATGAAATTTATTCTTCTTTGATATCCTCAATTAAAGTAAGAAGAACTGAGAGCGTGACTTCAATTATTCTTTGGACTACACACATTTTCTTTGTGCCACATCCGTGGCGAAGTGCATGACCCTGTTCCACGTTGATCTCTAGAACCACACCAGTTTGCTGGGAATAGAGAAGAGAAATGAATCAGCATAAGCCAAACCTTGCTGGAACCAGCAAGGACTTTCCCATGGGTGTCAGCACACTTTCATTCTGCTCTTTTCATAGCAGATTTTCTGAAAGAGCTGAGTTCCCCTTTAGGGGCCAGATTTGCAAAAGAGCTGAGCAGGTGGGAGGCTGCCTGGGAAAATCTGTTGGTAAATGCCGAGCAGAAGCAGCCAGGAGTGGAGGTCTCTGGAGATGCTGAGAGAAGATTTCCTGAGACATGCTTTCAGAGATCAGGTCCCAACTGCTTTCCTACTGAGCAGGCTGCCAAGCTGTAATGGCCCCTCCGAGATGCTCTGCAGACTTGCTTTGGAGAATGGGTCCAGCAGAGATTTGTCTACTCTCAGCTCTGCTGAAACACTCCAGTTGCCGTCTCAGTTCATTAATTACCCCAGCTCTAAACCACACAAGGTGTGGATTTACCTTCTGGCTCTACTTATTTCACGTGCATAGTCCGAAGCCCTGGGCAATATTGAAACCCAGCAGGCAGCACTGGTGTCCACAGGGCTCCTCATGTGCTTCCCAGGCTCTGCGGTGCTGGAGTCTGAGGACGGCTCACACGAAACTGCTTTTCTCTTCTCCATCAGTGCACTGATGACAGCGGTACTGAGCAATGCAGTGCAGGAGTTAGGCTGTTGTAACGCTGGGAGGGTAAACTCAGTGTCTGCACGTGTGGGCCAAGCCTAGAAGTCCCTGACACATTATTTAGGCTTAAAGTCACAGATGGACTGGTTTCTCCCGTGGTGGGGTACACAGGATTTTAGGAGTTTTCTTCAAGGTACAAACATATCAACAGCTCCAAGCAAGTGCAAGCCAGGAGTTATGATCCACCCTACTGCAGAAGAGGGTCAGTTCATCACCTGCACACCCCAGACCAATTACAATAGCCTGGTTGACTCCTCACCACGGCTGCACTGAGCAAGGATGAAAGACTCATCAACCTGAAGACTACTTCCCAATTGCAGAACTTACCTTGCCCTCTTAAAGAATATGTATTTCAGCATTTACCCGGGCTCACCTCTAGGTTTTCTTCTCTGCTTTTCTTTTCATGAGTATCCTTGACTCCATTTCCACTAAAAGACAAATGTTCATCTCTCCCTGCTCTCTGGCTGCCTTTTTTTCCCATTTGCCAGCAATCTCTGAGGGCGGTGACATTTTGGCATCTGCCATACATCTGCAGCTAGAGGATGTGACCTGCCTCACACAGCTCACCGGTGAGGACTGCTCTCCCGGGAGAAGGAAAAGGAGATTTATCCAGCACTGCCCTGCTCACGGACATCAGGTCTGAGCCCACATTTCCCTGCTCTGCGTGCAGCAGCTGGCATGACCGTTTTGTGCAGAACTACACATCAGCGCCTTGGAAGGCACTTGTGGCTGTAGGACTGGTAACCATTTGTCTGCGTGGGAGTCCAGCCCAACGCTGTAATTATCAAAGTTACTAATAATTAGAGAACTTAGCAGCAGCCAGAGGATGGGAAACCACACATACCATTGTTGGAAAATTCACCTCCTGTGGAAAAAGCTGTGGTTTGTGCAATGTTTTGAGAAAGGAGTTGCTTATCTGTTTTAAATCATGGATTTCTTGGTCTGCAGCAGCATCTTGGATCTCTTCTGGCCTGTGAAAATTCCAAACCCAGAAAATTTAAGGAAAAAAACCCCAAACCTGAAAACTGACAAGGGTCATAATCAAATGGAAAGAACTGGCAATAATACCGGTGTTGCTGCCAGAGACAGCAGAGTAGTGGAGGCTCAGCAGCTCAGGGCTTGCTCCAGTGCCCTTCACTGGTCTTTCTTGCTGGCTCATTAAGTAGAAACCTCACAAAAAAGTCAAAATCGGCTTCCCTTCGGAAAATTTGTTCAGCAAAATTATCCACCCACAAATAAGTGTCAAGACAAATCTTTTCACCTTGCCCAGCTTGTTCTGATAATGTCAAGCCAGGGCGTTTCAGTCCTCCTGATGATTTGTTCCAGTGACAGAAAATGCTGCTTCACAACTTTCTCTGTTAAATTCCATTTTGGCTTTACACAAACATATTAACATTCATTTTCATTTTAATGGACCTTGCCATTTGCAGCATTAGTGTTTTGGCTTCAGCATTTTTAAAGCCAAATGTGTGCTGCCTACTTTGCTGTGGGTTGCTTTGGCATCACTGGATGTAAACTCAATCAACATTATTACAAAGTTTGGATTATGTGTTTGTCCAGCACTGGGCTGGGCTGAGCATTTGGGAAAGAGCATTTTTGCAGTAAAATCTCATCCTTTTTGACTGTTTGTTCTATTTATGAATTAAAGCAGAGTTTGGAAACACTAGAACCTGCAGTGGGGCGGAAGATCTATTTTTACTTCCCTTCAGTTGCGATCACAGACACACGCTAATGGTTTTGCATTCAGAAGTCTTCAATCAATTAGCATATTGATACTTAATTTAACAAGGATTTCTGGCATGCACCTGTTCTGCTGTCCAAGCTTTCCTTTACCTCCTTCAGCCTGATCACAAGCTCACTGATTGTCTCTGCTGGGTAAATTGTTTTCTGCTGTCAGAGCAGAGGGGCAACAGTGTTGTCGTGATGAGAAACCTGAAGATGAGGAGTTGCTCTTAGGGTGCTTTTAGGGCTAGGTAGGGCCCAGCGTGAGCAGGACATATTTCCATGGGGAATCTCCAGAATATGGGACCATGTAAGGAGCCATCTCCCAGCTGAGTGCTGGTCCCAGAGGCACGGTTTCCTCAGCTGCTTCAGTCTGGGGGGCCACCTCCCTTCCTCCCAACTCCCTGGACTTAGCCCCTCTTTATAGATGTCCTCTGCCCAGCTGGAAAGTGGCACATGGGAGATGTATGCCTCTTGTCCTGGGTGACAGGCAGTATCAGGGTATCCAGCTCGGTGAGTCATTCAGGTGAGAGCATTTTTCCTTTCTTCCTTTTCTCCCCTTTCCCAAGTCCTTTCCTCCCGCACTGTATCACCTGCTAGGCATTATAAGAAAGGTTCCTCTTAACCAAAGCTTCAGATGTAAAGCTCTTCTGAATTACCAATTAAGGAGATGTCAGCCAGCAAGTACAAAAGGAAAGTTGCAATCCCACCCTTAGCCTTTTTAAGTCTCTGCATTGGAAAACATCTCCTGTCCTTGTGGACCAGTTGGAAGAGATGATTTCAGCCTTTCTCAATTTGCAACCATTAATACTCTCCCAAGAGACCTGCAGTCCCATGTACATATTAGTTAAGCATCTTGAAACAAAGCCAGCATCTTCTACTTACCTTTCCTGTGCCCGCATGAAATCCCCGCTCTCAGACGGGGAGGGGGGTACTGCTCTGACTGGGTATGCCTATAAATAACAACACTGGAGAAAGATTTCTCCAAAAAGGAGGTCTACAGAGGCACAGTCCTTCACGCAGCACCGATAAGAGGTCCGTTTCCCAAAACCGATGCTCTTGGGAAGCAGGGGAAGTTAATGCCTGTGTTTCAGACAGGCTGCAACATTCACTTCTGCTAAGTACATGTGGGAAATATTAGATATTAATGCAAATTCTCTCTAGCAAGCAGCAATGTGGTCTTAATTAGCAAGATTTAACTCTGTAAAAAATGAAGAAATTTATCTTCCCTGCCCAGTGCTTACTGCATGGCTGCCTATGATAAGTTGCCTGCTTTTTAAAGACTGTAGCAAATTAACTTCTTTATGCCAGCCTGTCTTGTAAAATGCCTGTGCTGATAGGAGCCAGCTACTTCTTTCCCATGAAAGCACCCACTCCACTCCTGCTAAGGGATGGGTGCGGAGGTCTGAACAAAGAAGCTATTTTTGCACTTTACTGTGCACAAAAAAAAATAGCTCTGAGCTTGAAAAGAAGATGTTCTCAGAAGGCAAACCTGCCTTTTGCCAAGCCAAAACCCCAAGGCACGTGCTAAAAACCCAACCCTGAGCTTGGTCAGCCCATCTGACTTGATGTCCCACCTGTGGCTCCCTCCTGGCCAGAGTGTGGACCATTTCTCTTGCTTCTTGACCATGTGGGACAGTAAGAGATATAGTTGGAAATACTACAGTAGTTACCCAGGTGCAAGATGAGGGGTGAGGAGGGGAGATATATCAATCACATCCTTCCAGGTGTTGCTGATTTCTTTCTGGTCCCTTAAAAAATAAGGGAAAAAAAAGTTTGCATCAAAACCCATCTGTGGGACTGGCAGCCTGGTGGGGATAGCTTTAGAGGTGAATCAATTCCTGATTTGCTCCAGGCTATAATGAAAATTGTCATGTAAGCTCCAGGGTTTCAAGCTATTGCGTGTTCTTTCTTGGTGAGTACTGTTGGGTTTCTCTCCGGAACAAGTCAATGTTTGTCTTACACAAACATTTTCTGCAGAGGTTAATGCAGAGTGCAGCTGACTTGGTAATGCTGCTTTTGCTCTGATGTTTTGGTAAGACTTTTCTGAAGGTAAAATGTTAGATTAGTGAATATTTGAATATGTAAATTGGGAGATTTTAATCGAGAAACAATTTTCTCTTGTGTTCACATAAATAAATAACTTTCCCCACATGAGTTCCTATTCACGTACCAATGTATTTCCCCTTGGAAAAATTGAGTACTGGCTTTGAGGCATGTGATTTTGCTAAGCAAGCTAATTTTTCTCAGTATTTAACTTGGTGGGTCTTTTAATGTAAATGCCTACTTACAGTTTTCAGCCTTCTCTGTATGTTTATTTTAAGAAATCTCAAATGAACAAACTTGTTGTGACATTCCCTATACTCGTAATGAAAAGCACACCCACTGAACTAGAAGCAAGTGTGCTGGCAGAGGGGCTTTTGTTTTGTTTTTTCAAAAAAATTAAGTTTCCACAAAAAATGGAGTTTTGAGAGAAAAAAAGTCTATTTATGAATTGACTTTAGCAGAAAATGTGGGAAAACATTTTAAGTGGTGAAAATATTTTCATTTACCAGTATCATTTCAACTGCATCAAATGCTGATCATTTCTGAATTGCATTTGTAGTTTAGAACTGTCTGTGAGGGTGGGGGAAAAGACAGAAAAGAAAGAAGCTGGGTTGAAAAGCTGTTAAGTAAGCCCAAAGCCAAGTGAAACCCTCTGTTTGAGACTGAGCAAAATAAATTCAAGATAAGCTTAATTATTTTGTGGTCTTTTGTTTCAGCTACTAAGCTGAATGTCTGTTATTCATCAAGGACAACATCTTTGTTTAATTCAGCATAAGAAAAAAGTGTGTATAGAAGTTGGTGAATTTTTGCTTGCCTTCAGTCTCATGCTCTCTGCAGCTGGTTCCTGTTGCTATGTGTTGGCGTTGGGCAACAAGAGTGAGACACAGAGATACAGAAATTGTAAAAATCGTGTCTGGATGGGGGGGACTAGTGTCTTCTGCTGCCCACGAGCAGGATGAGCTCAGCCTCGTGTCCAGTGGGATGCACAGGGACTTCAGGCCATCTGCTGATGCTGCCTTGCCCTCTCTCTACAGGGCTGGTGGAGCTGCTTGTGGAAGCACTCAACCTCACATCCCAAATCCTCCCCAGACATATCCTTAGTAATCCCGCATGGTGCCAGTAACGTCAGAAGGGGGAGGACTGCAATGCAAGGACGCATTGGATGCGTAGTCAGCAATGCGACGTGATGGGTTCTGACTTCACCGTACCAGCTCTGAAGCCATGTCCCAGCAATGCTCAGGGATAAAAAGCAGCAGGAAGAAGCCATACGATGTGCTGGGCACGCCCTGTGGACTGTGATTTTTGGGTGCTTCTGCTTTCTGCTGCCCCAGCTGTGGTAGCTCTTGGTGAACCCAACAAGAATGGGAAAACTGGTGAGGCAGAGGGTACTCTATGGGATGCAGCATGGCACCATGCCAGGAGGTTCTGGGAGAGCTTGGTGCCAGTTTCAGGAGGTGAAGGAAAGGGGTGTACGTACTACAGGTCCCAGTAGGTTTCTCAGTCCTGGCAGAGCTCTGTGTGCTCAATTTAGCTCTGCCTGGCTGCGGTGGGGTCTCAGAGAAGCTATGATGGGTGCACAGAAGTGACCTGCATTTTTGAGACCTGCAGCATGTCGCTTCTTCCTCTAGGCAGCAAGAAGTGTAATCTGGAGGTCCTTTGAAGACAGGCTAAGGATACAGTGGTGTGACTGCTGATAAGCATTGCCCTGCAAACCCCATCTGCCTCCCACTGCGAGGTGTCCTCCTCTTCCCAAGCTACCTTGCAGCATGAACCATGGTCAGTCTTGCCTTCCAAGACTGTGGCACAGGCAAAGTTGCAATGGCATCGGCCACCAGCTGCTGTCGTGATGTGCTGCTGTCGTGATGTGCTGCTGTCACATTGCGTGGCTGAGGGCTGGTCCAACAAGAGCTGGTAGGCTCATGTCGTAGTCCCAAGACCATCTTATTCCATGGGCATCAAGGTGAGGGAAGCTTCACAGTGAAAATTATGGAGAGGGATTCAGCTCTGCCAAGGGCTGTCCATCTCCTTGTCTCCATGTTTGCACCTTCCAGAAGAATGCTTTCTCTGATGGGCACAACCACGTTTGGGAACAAACCCTTGGGGCTGCCAGCAAGATTACCCCAAGTGAGGCCCCCATCTGAGCAGGCATTTCCCTCTGCAGGTGTAGCCCCCAGATTTAATGCCTTTGATTTCTCATCTTCTGGCCCCTGCTTTTTCTCTTTCTGATCCTTACTTCACTTGAATACATATTCCAGGTAAGGCACCTAGGGGGAGAGCGGCAGCAGGATAGGCAGGGATTTGAAGATACGAGTCCCATTAACACTAATAGCATTAATTACACTGCAAAATAAAGTATCCGTGAAAACATATCCCATGGGATCTAAAGCAAAGATTCATTTGTTCAGGCCAAATAACTGTTCTCAAAACTGTCTGCCAGGGAGAGCATTCTGTGAATGGCAGCTGAAAAAAAATGTATTTATCCTCTCAGTTACCCACCAAGGAGGGCCAAAGAGACTGGAACTGCTCAAAGCATTAGCAACAGCGAGAGTATTAGGAAAGGTACTGGAAACATAAATCATCTTTGGTTTTGCATAACGTACCTGTTTGACCAAACAGGAATTTTAGGATAACGTCAGATGATTAAGCGGTACGAGTCCCCAGGACGTCGGTGACTGCAGTTGGAAATCAGTGTAGAGTATGAAATGCTAATAAAAGCAGAGTTGCTGGACAGGACTGAATAACTGCTCATAACCTTTTTGCTACTGGGAAGCATAAGACCCCCTAGGAAATAGCAATCTGTCCAAAACAAAATTATTTCCTGACTTCCACGAGCTAGTGGCTGCTCTAAGGCTGGGAGATGTGATTTCTAACCTTTCCAAAAAGCTGCCATCTACATTTTCACTGCTGCAACTCAGCATCTTCTCCTTAACCATAAAAGCAGCTAATGTGGGCTTATCTTCTATTACATTCTTGTCATTAATAGTATCTCCTGATGGCTAGTGTCACAGGCTTTGGTGATGGGGGAGGGAGAGGGGAGAGAATGAACTTCTAGTTTTTGTAAATTTGGGGCTGTTCTGCTTTGGCTCTGATTGTCCAGTGACCAAATAGCTGAAAGTCTGGACTGTTCTTCTATCAAAAGGCCTCCTAGAGCTCCAGAAAATAACCAGCTCTGAACTCTGATGGCATCAAGGTGCTGCCTGCAGCAAGCATCAGTCCTACAGACAGGAGAAGCATCTCTGTGCCAAACACCAGAAACACCTGGGTCAGGATGCAGCCATGAGTCTCAGGGGTCAGTTCTTCTGTCGCTTGATAGAGCATTCCGGCATCGGTGCCAACAGCTGAGCCCTCCCTCCTGGCCACATCACTCATGGGATACTGGAAGTACCACCACACTCAGCAGCTTCCACTTAAAGTGGGAATCTGCCCATGCCGCGTGCAAGTGCCCGGCTCAGCGTGCAGGGAAGAAGAAATCCAGGCTGCAGGTGTTTTCTCTGAAAGAAAAACAGCATCGTCATCAGTCTTCGTTGCAAAGCCCAGTGACATCAGAGACAGGGCTCAGCCTGGGGCTTGAGCAGACAATTCTGAACACTTTCTACCATGCCTGGGATTAGGTAGTCGGTTGGAGAAGTCAGTTCTTTCCATGGCTCCAAATGCAACAGAACCAATGTAGGGATTTTCTTCTTCCAAAGAAAAAGAAGGAACTTTGTTCTCCCGAAAGAAGCTTGGCATTAGATAAAGTTGGCTTTCCTTGGCCCACGTACAGAAGGCAGCAAAGCTGAAGGTGAAAAATGAGCTAGAGCTTGGGTGGAGTGGAGTGGGCAGGAAGAGCTCTTCCATGACTATTTTTACCGCTTTGGCACCCACCTTTTCTTGGAATGCCATTGCTGTGAGTGCGGTTCTCTGCTCATCTTCCCTAGAGAAGGAAGCAGCACGAGGATGCTGGATATTCACAAAGGACTTGGAACAGCACCTTGCTCAAAAAATACCCAAGCAGGGTCCAGCTGAGCAAGAGCCAGAGTGACAAACCCTTTGGCAAGTGAGGCAATGGGGAGGGAAGTGTTGCCTGGTAACATCATTGCTTTTTAAATGACGCTGTCTGTTTTCCAGTCAGCTGGAGGGATGGCTGTGGTTGAGAACCCTTATATATGTGACAACTATATTATAACAGATCCTCTCAACAGCATAGGGGTATAAGTGAGCAGGTGGATAGGCAAAGACATGCCAACCTGAAAGCTAATGCAGGTGTTTTATTGATGGAAACTGTTCTCATCAGTGTGCCACAAAAGCAGTGAGTGGGAGTGTTGGTGGAAAATGGATGGATGTGGACAATGAGATAGGGCATGGGCAGACTGAAGATGTTTCTTTGTCCACAACTGAGTGGGTTTATTCCCCAAGAGGTAGCTTGAGTCTACAGCCCTAAACAGCAGCAAAAGCAGAGTATGATATACCTCTGGCTGGGCAGAGCAGGAGGTCAGCATTTCCCATCCTTGCAGGGATGCCAGGTTCATGACGCAGAGGGTTGGTCTGTCAATGCCTGGGTTTCATCTTGCTGTTGAAATGGAAAGGAGCTGGCCATCTTCCATCCATCACTGGATATCAGTCCAACTCCTTGCTCTGCCACAAAGCCCTTGCTGAAAGGTCATCTGGCAGCCTGCAGAAGCTGTATGTGAAGGGTGCAAACCGTGCCATGGAGCTGCGCCATGATTCAGGGCTGAAGGGACCTCAAGAACTAAAATCCACCCAAGCCCCTGTGCTTCTCATTACCTGGGACTGGCCACTCATCATGGCCTGGAAACAGCCAGGAGGAAACGCAATGCCTGTAACACTGACGGAAATTTGATGGCCTGAATCTGGGCCATCCATAAGTCGAGGTCACTTACACTGCCACCTCTTGAAAGGATGTCTAAGAGGTTTGTAGGAGGTTGTGAGCTGCTCAGGCACTGGGGAAATGAGATGAGATGAGATGAGATGTATAAATGCATGAGCTTCCTGGCTGAAACCAAGTGAAAAACAAAAATAGCCCAGAGTCTTTACAAAACAAGCAGCCTTCACTCAAGTGCACCATGTCACAGGGAAACCAGAACACATTTTTCTACAGATGTGTTTACAGTTTGTGAACTCATTGGGAAGATGGTGACTGCTGGCCCTTACATCCAGGTCAGAGTCTGTAATATCACTGAATGCACACTTACACTACTTTATTTCCAAAGGTGTTCACAGTGAGAAGGCCTGCCTTCCTTCAGCTTAAAGCCAATTGCCTGCTTTTTTTGGTCTTAAGGCAGGGGGAAATTTGCCAAGACACTGGAAAAGTTCCCATAGGATAAACTGTTGATAGGATCATTAGATGAACCGGGGGAGTACTCAGCAAATTGAGCCTCAGTTTCCCTGTTCCGAAGAGTTTCAAGCCTTGTTGGAGGCACTATGGAGAGTAAAGTTGCACCTGTCCTTCGTGTCAGCAATTTACTGTGTCTGAGCAAGGATGGAGAGAAGCTTGTCTATCTAGGAAACCTGAAGTGCTATGACAACAACTTACACTAATCGGGTTCTCTGAAACAATTTTGAACCTGCACTCTGGGTAGATTCTTCCAGCTTCCCTTACTTAGCAACAATGACTAACTCAAGGTTTAGGTGATCTTTAAAACAAGGCTTTCGTATTGCTGTCCATGGCACTGAAACCAGGGAGATTGATTGCAGATGCAGCAAGCAGCTTTGACAGATGAATGTTCCAAGTGTAAACATTTGGAAAGTCAATAAAGGTAATAAATCTGTGCAGCGTATGGGAAAAAAATAGCTGAATAAAGGCTTTTGGGGGTGTTTGGCCTGGACGCTGCAGAGCCCTGACAGTTCTGGAAACAGCTATCATTATTATACATTGCATTTGATTGCTTTATTTCATCATACGGACCCGTAGGCAAAGCATGAAGTGCTGCAGTGTGCATTTAACTAGGAGATAGGAAGAATGTGAGGGTTTTTTTGTTCTTCTGCTGCTTGGTTTATCTAGGAGAGACTGCAAGATTTTTGAAATGGGATATTGGAAGTCCAAGTACCATTTTCAGAACTGATCTATGAACAATCTTGCAAAGGTTTCGTAAATGCCTAAAGGTGCTGGTAGATCTGCATCTGTAGGCATTTGGGGTGCCTGGAAGGACCAGATGCAGCAATTGGTATCTAATCTGTGGGTGCCTTTGGGTATCTCAAGAAGCTTTCCTGCATCTTACAGCATTCTCAATGATCCAAAAATCAGCTGCCTAGAACCTTAGCTAGTTACTGAAAAGAGAGATTTGGCCAACCAGGTTCTTTGGACCTGATGGTAAAGTTGCTCTGCAAACCAGGATTTCTACACAAAATGCAGAAATTGAAAAACATGTATTTACAGTGCCAGGTCTTTGCATCCTTTCTCGGGAGCAGAAGTGCTCCGTTTCACAAATGTTCCCAACAGAGTCAAGGGAAGTGAAGTCATATTGCGCTTGGCAGCAGACTCCGTCCCAGAATTTTAATAATATTTATTCTTATGGGCATGTCAGAAATTATAGGCTCCAATCTGGTGCTCCTGAAGTCACTGAAGCGAGGACAATTAGCACTAACTGTTCTCTACGAAGTACCTCATGAGTCCAACATCATATTATTAAAGTCTTCTTTTCCTCAGGATTTAGGGAGACTGCCTTACAGTCATGGGGGAGACAGCCCTCAGTGAGATACGAAAAACTTCAAAGGCAAATGAGAACAAAAGGTATAGAATGATCCTACTTTGTTAGCTACTTGTTATAGTTTTTATTTTGCTTTTCCTTGTCCCTGCCTTGCCCCTCCCCGTGCGAAGTGCATTAGTTTCCATAGAAACAAGATGTGCAGGATGGGTTCCTCTGTATCCTCGAGTGGGATTCAGCCAGCAGAAGATATTCTCTGCTTAGGTACATTGTTGTAAGAAAAAAAAAGCCACCTTTGTCAAAATCAATGCGTTTCACCCAAGAAAAATACAAGCAAGCTGCCACCCTGTTGATGAAACTGTTTGTGTTTTCTACCACAGCTCAAAAGCTGCTTATTCTTTCTTGTAAAACTAAATAATGTGGGTATACACGCTTATATATACTAACCTGCACCCGTCTGTGTCAGGATGCACAGACCGGTGTGAAACGCAGACATCCCTCGCAGCAGCCAGGGGCCAGCTTGGACAACCCGCACTCCCAGGGCCGTGCTGAGAAAATTCAGCAGTGCTGGAGACGAGAGAGTCCCATTTCCCTAGAAATCTGTGCAGGGACTCATCTGGTGTGGCAGTGCATGCAAGATTTCACCTCCCATCTCTTCATATAGCTCTTAACTGACAGGTTTCTGAGTAGTTTGAGACAATGCATCCATTTTTCTTTTTATTAAATTACAATAACTGCATTTGAGCAGGCATCTTAACCAAGAAACAAACCCATAATGTTTTAAGTCTTTGTGGAACAATTTAAAAACATTATTTAATAATAGGATCTTTTTCATATGTGGATGACCCTTGTCAAGAAACGAGCTTTACGTTTAATGTCCACATGGCCAAAGAACTGAGGCCAATAGCTGCTCTCCCAAAGTCTTTGCTGCCTCTTCTCAGAGATAACGAGGACTATACAGTGATTTTAAAAGCAGTCTTGATCAAGTTCAATTAATTCTGCTGTTTTATGATAAGGGGTATTCTAAGTAACTCACACTTCTATTTCTTCCACCTCCATTTCCATTTTCTTAGATAATTACCTTTTAAAATCATCAGTTAATTGCAGTGCGCTGTGACATCAAACTCTGCAGACTTGAAGGCACCAGTTCGCACTTTGCAATACCTACAAAGCACAAAGGATTCCACTAAACAAAATTAATCATGTCATTCTGCCAATTACAGCCCATTCAAAGCTAGAAACTCTAGCTTTCTGAGCAATGTCAAGAATACTTAGAGGGGCTGGATTCTTCAGCAGTTATCAGTTACTATGATCTTCATATTTTTTGCTTGGTGCAGAAGTAAGCCTGATCTCTTAGCAGAAGACTTACATACATGATAAATGGAAAGGAGAGGAAAAAACCAACTAATTGTGATTTGTGACTATACCTGGAGGTCATGAGCTTGCCAAAAGCCATCTAACAGCACTGCAAAAAAATAACCAACTCTTGAGATGCAGTCTCTCCAGAGTCCTGACCCCGCCTTTTGATTTTATTTTCGGAAATCAAATATATCCATTCCTAATTGACAGTCATCCTCTCAGGGAATGACCCTGTTATCTCAGGGAAGCCCCAGATGTAAGGAATTCTAGGCGACAGCCAAATTATCCACTGGAGGTTGATAATTTCTTTGCAAAAGGATGAATAGTTGCCTTACAGAGCTGCATTTCCCACTCTCCCATCACTGGTATCTCCAGCTGCCTCCAGGTTTCTGCATGGCACCCTCCCAGACCTAATAAACTCATCCAGCTATAAAGAGCTCACGATATACTGAAGCAGTACGGCGACTGTCTTCACCCATGGCTCACTGATGGCAGCAGCTCCCTCTCCTCTGAGGGCAGCAACCTCAATCGTTACTGTCTGTATTAGAATCCAGGCACAGCTGCCTCTCAGCTGTTTTTCTCCATCTTCCCCCAGTGCTGTGTCTAGATGCAGACCACTGCTTCTTTCTTAGACAATCCACTATTTGGAGATCTTAATTTTGTAAAACAGCTGTGTTTATAAAACGCAGGTAATTCCTCTTCCTCTGTAGATGAGGGTTGTAATACTGAGATGCCAGCATTTTGGTCTGGATTGACTGCTGTCTCTTTAGCTAAAAAACAGCTGCAGATGAGAGATCTGTTCTGCATTTCCATCATCTCTGGGTCTTGCTGTGTGCCTGCCAGGCCACCTCCTTTGTCTGACAAAGGGTTCATCATGGCTCCAAGACGTGCAGATCACCCCTGCTGCTCACAGATCACCCTCCTGCCTGCCGGTTTAGCCCGTGATCCGTCAACCATTGTGCCTTGCTTTCCACAATGATTTCACTTGTAAAGGTTTTATCTCTTGAATATCCATTCTAATTTCAAATTTAATCGGCTGCAGGTTTGCCAGGACAACTCTTCCCCTTATAACATAATGGTCTGGTAAAGCTGTGACAGGCATATTCATCCAGAAGGAGCATCTGATTCCCAGGGAAGTTAATGAGCACTTCCACTTTTGCCACAGCAGCATAGTGAAAGGTACACATCCCACTGTTAAAAGACCTGAGATATCGTCATCCTGATACGTGAATGCTACAGTGATGTTCAGCTCTCCTTGGTAATATCATAGCTAATGATCCGGTTCTTTATGTGGCTGGATTGATGCGGGAACATTCAAGACATCACCATTTTTATTTACTTGAAACTGGACTTATCTCCATCCTTTGCCAAAGGATTTGCATTCCAGTGGCAGCTTCAAGATCAAGCACACCTTTTATTTCCTATAACTTCTCCTCTTGGCTAGTGAATACCATAATTAAAGACCATGAATACCTTGTTCAGTGCTTTATGAAAGACTTAAGCTTTTATTTCACTGAGAAAACGGTATGCCAAGTTTCTTTTTCCAAGTTACCTACTCTCATCTCCTGTTTAAATGACAAAAAAACAACTCAGCATTTGCAGCGCTCCCAGCTTTGCCTTTGCTTGCTCCATGCTGGAGGGACTTATTATCATTATCACTGTTTTCAATGCCTGTGTGGTCAGAGCTTTTAACGTGCCAAGTGGTGATTTTGCACCTCTAATTGAATCAGTGCTGGTTTGCCTTTAGTTCCCATGTCATCTCCTTCAATGGATTTCCTTTAAGGATGATTTTTGCTTTGCGAGGAAGTCCAGCATCATTCTGGCCTCCATTCTGTGTTCATTTTATTTCCCAAGCAAGTGTTTCTTCCCCATACAGAGATCATTTGTCCACCTCATCAATAACAAATTTTAATGTCTTTCTTTTTTTTTCAATTTTTAATAGCAAAATCAAGTTACACTGTGGGCAGATTCAGCTTCTTTGGAAGCAAGTACCACTTTCTGACCCAAACCAAGAACTTTGGGCAGGAAGCTGATGCTTGTGCTCTTCTGGAGAACTGATGCCGGCGTTTGGCTGTGTGTCTAGTGAAACAGTGACCTTAAGATGTATCTCGACATCAACAAATTCATACCAGTTTTCCCTCTTTAAGCAATGCCCAAGGTTCAGTCTAAGAGGCACTGCTTGCATAAAGCCGGCCTTCGGTTTGAACCAAGCTATCAAACTGCTCAGCTGGCAGGGTCTCCCTGCTCCGTCGGTTTTAAAGCACTATCAAAACCATTCTGCTTTCGAAGCTAGCACAACAGCTTGTTCACAGCACTTTGGTTTTTAATTTCAATCAAGATTCCTTGAAGCTAATTAAAGCAAATGTAATCATCCGTGCTGCTCTTTGGATTGTCACTACTGATAGTTTATTCTCTGTTGGCGAGCCATGAAATATACCCTGAACTTCTAACTCCAGCAGTTTAGGCAATCCCCTTTCTTATCTATTTACTTTACACAATTAATACCACTTCTTGTAATTTCATTAAAGCACAGGAGATTTGTGGGGGTGCTTTGTGTTCTGTTATGGTGATGTTAAAATCTGTTCCAGAAACATAGTGTCAGAAAGGTACTTTTTTCTGGTGGTTTGTTTGCAGATGTTTTGTTTTTTTTTTTTTTTAAAAACCCTTTATCTTTAATCTGTTATAAAAGTTCCCCCAACTCTAGGTGAAAGTTCTTAACTGTCTACCAGCAGTGCTGCTTGCACACAATTAAATCTCCGTTAGCTAATATACTTCAGGGCTTTTAGAGGTTAGATATAAAAAGATCTTCTGTCATTCTCTTCTAAACTGATTGCATTTCCTTTCAGATAACAGAGAATTTGCTTTTTTTTTTTTTTGTACAAAATCCCTATTTGCTTTCATTACTTTCTGGCAGCTTTCCTGGAACAGTCAGCTGTAGTGTCTACAGTAAGTTAATTTCTTGGAGAGGTTAAATCACAGCAGTTCAGGCCTCTCTCCCACTAGCCTAACTATTACATTCCCAGTAGATTTTAATGTTAAATTTTTGCTGTGGTCTAACAGCCACAAAAGGCTTGTCTGAAGCCGATGTTGGCACGTCTTCCAGGAACCATAGAGTTTATTGTGTGCTTTTCCCATCTCCTGGCAGGTGAGCCCTGTATCAGCAGGCAACACCCAAAGATTTCCTTTTGTTACACTCCAAACTGTTATTGTTTTACTGGGGATCCCTCTCAGGCTCCTTTGAGATGGGCTTCTGGCCCGTATATGGTTTCTGCATATTTACTTACCCTGAAAGGATTTCTTTTCCACCTACTTGCTTAGTGTCCCCTTGAAACTGTGCAAGCACACGGCTTTCGCAACATCCAGCAGCTCGAGCTTCACCAGCCAAGCAGATGTTGGATGAGCCTCACGTCCTGCTAGCTTTTGAATCTGACTCCCTTTACCTTCATTTGTTGCTTCTTTTCCAATTTGAAAATAAAGGGAAAATCAGGCAATCCCTACTCACACTTTTGTGACCTGCCAGGTGTCTGTCACTCTGCTCCCATTCCCATCAAGTTTCTTCCCAGCCTGAAAAATCCTATGTTACCTACTGATAATGAATGCAAGTATTTTAGTGAGGAAGGCCCTGTGAAGAGGTCTGACCTTGAGGGGACACTGCTGAGGTACAAGCTGGGGTGGGCTGTCTCCTGCTACCAGGGAGCTTGAGGCCAAGAGGAAGGTGGCTGCGGGTGAAATATTTTCTGTCCCATCTGTCTTTCCGTCTTTTCCATCTTTTATTGTCTTAGAGCAAACACTTTTTTTTTTTTTTCCAGTTTCAGTTTTGAGATTTGAGTTATTCTGCAAAGAACTTTATATCTGATGCACAAAGCTCCAAGACCTCTGAGCCCTCCACTGTCCGCAGCTCCATAACTCTCACCCTTTGCATCCTTTAGGAGAAAAAATCTCAGAGAAATCTTCATACGCTCTCAAATACTTTAAGCTGCTATGGAGTGTGCATAGCCGAATCTGGAAAGCATAGCAGGTACATTATCTGAATTTCAAAGCAATGCTGCTTTGTTATCAATCTTCTTTCAAGAACTGACAGGGCAGTTTAACTTTCTTAAACCAGAAATAAACTTTCATCCTTCTGTGGCTGAAGAGGAAAGTTTGAAAACAGGATTTCTGAAGGGTCAAATCCTACAGGACAAGAAGAGAGATTCCACAGGTTGCCTATGAAAAACAAACAAAAACACTCCCCCTCCCAATTTTCCCCCCAAACTAGGGGGTTTTAGGCCAATCCTACAAGCTTAAGATCTGATATATGACTTAAAATATCTGGGAATATTTTAAGAGATCTCTATACTCATCACTATGCAGGATAATCTGGAGGATGTAGGCAAGAAAGCGGGTGTTATGCCCAGCAGATCTCCCTGATGCTGCAGAAGGATGAAGGGTCAGGTCAAGATCAGGCACTTGAGTGATCATAAGAAGGTGCAGCCCCAGACTGGAGTGCAGAAGAGGTCTCCTGATCAGTCCATACCCATGAGCAGTGGTTGACACAGCTGGGTCTTCTTTGAGGATCTACCGGCGCAGAAGGGTACCACGGAACACCTTGGGAAATTTTGCTCAGCTGTCAGTCCTTCAGTGGGAAATAAACAGTGGTAAATGTGTACCTAAAACAAGGTGGAAAATGGGGCTTAGACCTTCTGAGACCTGTAACAGGCTTTAGGGCAGAGCTGGCATAGTGGTTCAAGAAGGAAAAGAGTGGAGATCAGGGTTCCTGGCTTCTCATTTGGAGTCCAGGAGAGGAGACACACATTTTAAACTCTGCAATTACACTATAATTACTTAGAACGCCTGTGTTGTAAAGTGAACTCTATTCCACAGGGTGGTAGAAGAAGAAACGAGAAATTCTGATGGTCGTCCGGATAGGTCCTGTTCTCTCAATCTGTAATTCTGGGTTGAACTCCTCAAGGGGGATACTGTCAGGAAAGGAACATGCCCAGGGTCTCATAAACAACCATAAACGCATAGAATAATTCAGGTTAGAAGGGACCTCTGGAGGTCTCTATCCCAACCACAGCTCAAAGTACGGCCAGTTTAGAGCAGGTTGTTTTAGGCCTTGTTCAGATGAGTTTTGAATATCCACAAGGATAAGGATCCTACTTACCCCTTTACTCCCCTGCCCTAGTATTTGACTACTATTGTGAATTTTTTCCCCTTCATATCTCGTAGGATTTTCCCATGTTCCGGCTTGTGTCTGTGCATCTCCAAGAAGAATCTGGCTCCATCCTTTCTGTAATCTCCCATTAGGCAGTGGTAGTCAGCAACAAGGTCCCCCCCTTTGCCTCCCCTTCTCCAGGCTGAGCAAGCCCACCTCCCTCAGCATCTCTGCTCCAGACCCTGACCAGCCAGACACCTCCGCCCAACTCGCTCCAGTAAGCCCATGCCTGTCTCATACTGGGGAGTCCAAACTGGACACAGTGTCCAGATGTGGTCTCACCAGTGCCAAGGTGAGGGGAGGAATCCCTTCCCTCTCCTGCTGGCTGAAAGGTCAGTCCCAGTCTGTCCTGTTGCCTGTGGGTATTCCATCATGAATGTAGGACTTTGCATTTGCCTCTGCTGAACTTGGTGAGGTTCCTGTTAGGCCACTTCTCCATCCTGTCGAGCTCCCTGTAAGACAGTATTTACGGCAGGTTTAGACTATAAGTCACAGCTTTTTTTCCTCTGTGAAAAACAGAATAGCAGAAAGAGAGTACTGAGGTCCTAACTCCCTGTCACCTCTTCTTGGAACCACCATATCTCACACTGTGCTCCAAAGGCAAAGAAAAAACCCTCCAGAGCTTGCAGTCTTATTGTTATTTTGGGAGAAAAAAGTGGAGTAGCTGATGTACAGAGGTACAGCCCTAGGTTCCCTCTTATGGATGAGGATGTGGAAAATCAGTAGTGTATGCCCTGCCGAATGCAGATGGGAGACACCAAGTGCTGTGGACAGTCCAAAGAGTGAGGACAGTATGCCCACTTTTGTGGAGGAGGAAATTCCTGGGCCAGTACATGCAAGAGGAGAACAGGAGGACAGGGGACAATGGGAACAGCCTATTCCACAGGGACAAGTGACCTGAAATCTCAGAGGAGGTACGTGTAAGACACTGAAGTGGCTACGAGCCTGGACTAAAAAAATACTCTTTGAGAAGCTTGTGATAGATCACCTAACATCTCCACGTATACCCCTTCCCTCAGTTGCTTCTTATGAGTTGTGGTATAGATCACAACCTAGTCCTCTCACCTTCCTTAACTAATATACGTACACATCCTACTTGTGCCCCTGAATAGGCTAACACATTTCTTCATTCCATCCCAAAACCTCTCTCTGTATTTTTGCTGGGATGAGAGAGTGCTCCATGTAGAGCCCTGGATTTAGGGAGGAAGAGTAAGACAGCTTCTCCTGCACCGAGTGCCCTGGCGAGGGCCCTGTTCCTCACATGGAGCTTACATTATGGAAATCCGGTGTAATCCTCTGCGATTTTTCACTCTGCAAATAAAGATAAAGCAACAGCCTTCCCTGCTGCCTGGATTCCCACAGCACATCTCCTCTTTTAGTGGACTGGCTTGTTCTCTCTTACCAGCCCAGATGTCCAGGAATGAGACAGCAGTGTGAGGATGGTGTTGACACCCCAAAGCATTTCCATCCCCTTCAAGAAGGATGCCTGAAACCTCATTTCTTGATATATCTGCTGGGGAGTTGCCTAATCTGGCAGCCTGATAGAGGCGAGGCTGCTGCAGCTCTGAACCCCAGGTCCAGCTGTTGGTGAGGCTGAGCACCTATTCCCAGCAGGCACACACGTATGTACATCACACATAAAGGTATACATGTGGCTGACCACACAGACAGAGATACTCAGCACCTGTGCAAACACAAACAGCACCAACAGCCTGGACTCATCCCTCTCCAGCTCATCAGGATGAAGATCTTAGGCACGCTGAGCCGCACAGTCTCTCCAGTGGTTGGCCAGGATCCTCTGGTCCTCCTATGGCCAGATCCTCCCATGGCCTCACGCCCAGTGACATAAACCCACATCGGGCTCCCAGGCCACCTCACCTACTCACTGGCTAGTTTGGCTTGGACTTCGCTAGGGATCACTTACTTGCACACCCACACTCGATTCGGTTGCTGCACCATGGACACACAGACCCTCTGACCTGTGGTCTGACTACAGTGACTGCACTCAGATTCCCGTGCACACGTATGTACACAGAACAGAGAGCAGCCTCTCCTCGCTGAAAGTAGCTATAAATGGAGTTTAATGTCCATAATGTGTCTTGTAACACTGCTCAGTCCAAAGGGAGCTCTGGAGAGCTGCTGCCATGGAGTCCCCAGGATGGGCATCACCCCTGGACCACAGGGCTGAGGTTCTGCCAGGATAGCCCTGGGAGAAGCCCAGACAGAGTGTCCCCTTCTTGGAGTCTGTAATTTGGATTTCCCTGTACCTTTGGGACTCTGTGCTCTGCTGGGCTTGTGCAGATGGGCCTTCGATAGGCTGATGGCTCCTGGGATGGGCCCACGAGGAGCCCGGACAGGTTATTATTTGGGGTCCCCCTCCTACCATTGCTCCTCTGTGCTCTCTCGTGGATGTCAAGACACAAAGCTTTACATCACATAACCCAACAGTATCCACAGAGGGACAAAAGTTTAGCCAGCTATGCCTGTTGCTTTTCTAACAAGAAGCACCTCTGGTTCCTAGGTCATATAGCCATCAGGTGTGCCAGTTTTTCTTTTGGGGACCTTTTGATTTAGGGTAAACCTCAATGGTACATGCCAAGTTGTCAGACTCAGTGGATGCTTTTTCTGGGTTGTGTCTGGAGCTACTACCCAGCACTGTGCTCAGGACTCGAATGACTGTGCTGAGGTCCCGGCATGAATTTGACCAGCCTTGGGATGCTCTGAGGCCTCTCCTGCAATGAACAGCAGGGAAGGGAATGCCTGCTAAAGTCCCCTCACTCCTGTAATTTTGTCCTTGATCAGCCACTCTCCTGCCTTTCCTCCTGTAGCCGAGCCTCTTTCTCTCTTGTCAAAAAGACTTGAACAAAAGGGAAAG
>NW_009596439.1:104245-107944 GCF_000690535.1 Cariama cristata
GGTCATTTACCTTGGACCGACTTCCAGCACTTATGGCACTTCATGGACTGCAGATGGACTTATTATTTCAATTTTACCAGATACCTTCAAGTCATGACCTGCCAATTGTCAAAGCTGTTAAGGATTTATCTGTTGTCCCCTTTAGGGTGAATATAAGAACAAAGCTTTCCACTCCTCTGGGAAAAAGTTATTAGATATTTTTTCCTGAGGAGAATTTGGCTGATGGAGTAAAACCATTTCAGTGCCCACATTTCCCATTTGATTCCTCCTGGGGATTTTCCTTTTGAGTTTCCGACCTCCCTGCCTCCTCACGTCAGTAACACATCAGTCCCGTATTACCAAGCGGGGCCTGATCCTGCTGAGCCCAACAAAAACCTCAGCCAAGAACACAGCCACTTCCTGACTTCCCAGTTCATTCTCCCTCACTCATTCCTGCAGATTATCTTGGAACATGGACAGAGACAACTTCTCCATCCAAGCAGTGCAGACACAAAGCCTAATTCAAGGCCAGGTGGCAAAGATCTTGAGGAGCCATAGGTCCTGTGATCCATGCCATGGGTCCTGAAAATTTGCTTAAGAGAGGAAGGAGTTGGAGTCATTCGGGCTGACTGCTCCTCCAAGATTAGTGCTTTGAAGCAATTCCTGCACCATCTTCGGAGAACAGTTTTTGCATTTCTGCAGCATCTTTGGAGAACACTTTTTGCTTGAGGAGACAACTGACTCCTTGCAGTTGTACCATTTGGCTCCTGTGTCCATGGAAATGCAGCAATTGGGAAGGCAACAGGACAACCAAGGACTCCTTCTCCAGGGAGGGCCTCCTACCCCATTGTTCACAGCAGGGTCATAGCAAAGCTAAAGCAGGGGTCTGCAACACTGTACCAGGGAAAGTGTGTTTGTGTAGTGTCCTCCCGTCTTGCCTGGAGCCTCAGGGGACCAAGGGGTGTGCAAGGAAGGATGGTGAGACTCCAAAACATCATCAGATTACATTTGTTTACTGACACAGAACCAGAGTGATGGCATCGTTCACATTTATGGCATGTCTATTTCTCATTCTGGGAAGCACAGAAAACAAATTAATTGAATTTCACTGCATCACTGGCATGTAATAAACTCATCTGATTATTAGTCTCTTTCATAAAGACCCAGTCTCTAGAGTCAAGATATGACAGAACTAATTCAACTTTTGTTAGCCAAATAATGTGTTTCCAGCCTTTGGCTAGGCAATCAGGCATGAAAAGGAGGTTCTTTGGATGCCACAAATCCAGAAGACGCATAAAAGACCTCAGCTTTTCTAGATATTTATTTTGCAATTCATAACTGATTAAATTAATATCACTAGTTGGGAGGCTGACATTATTCTTGAGGTTACAAGTACTCAGGGAGGCTTAGGAGAGCTCTATGCTTATTTGGAGGGACCCATAAACAAGCTGAAGCCATAAGCAGAGTGTCTGCTGGCACTGAAACCTCTCCAAAGCTCGACCATAACCTGAAGGGTCTAGCCAAAAGAAGAAGCTGCGATAGCTCTTGAATCAAGACCTTCTAAGTCAGGGTCTCAGGAAATATCCCAGAAAGCACTGTGTACTTCGACTCCATGTTGCCCATTATTCTCCCTCCCAAAGGAGAAGCTGTTGTACATATGCAAACTTGTAGTACAGCAGAGCATTCCCCAACAGCAAACAAGGAAGGGGCAGGAGGTCAAACTGCAGTTTCCAGCAGTCACCACAGATCCCGCAGTCCTAGGCCAAAATAATCTGGATTTTTTTTCACCAAAAGTTTTCCATTACAGTTATTTTAGAAGGGAACAGATACTCTTTATGAAACGATAAAAGAGAAGAGAATGGGACAGTAGGAACAAATCACAGCTCCTGGGAGGCATTGCTTTTGTCAGTGGTCTAAGCCAAAAATGTCATGCAGATTTATCCCCTTAGAAAAGAAGTACATGTGCTATCTCAATAAAACATTTTAAACAGAAATTGTGCAACCAGCCTTAAAGGAATGAAAAAAACCCTTAGCCTTTTGAGATTTCTGTGTCTGACAGAAAGCAGTAGCATTAAACCCCTCTCCCTCCATCCCTAAATCCACTCTTTACCATGCAGCATTTCTCCAGCTAAGCAGCAATCCAAAAGTAGCAGAGCTCACCACGGGCAGCATGACCTGGGAGCCAACAGAGCTCAACAGTGGACCTAGGCCAATGGAGGCCATGCCAACCACAGCTAAATGTCAGCTGGTGTCTGCACCTCCACATCCTGTTACTTGCTCCAGCATAGCTGAGTATCCTGTGGCTTGGGGAGCTCAACAGTGGGGTTCGTAAACCAACTGCTTGCATCTGTGTCTAGTCCCCCCCACTTACGGACCTTCTTCTGATTCATTCCAGATGTCTGTAGCACAGAGGATGTACCTCCGTCCAGTCCTGAGGTTTCACTACTGGTTTCAGCTGCAGTGCACCCTTTCTGAGGCTGCATGGCAAACCAGAAGCCGGGCAAGACGCAGGCAGGAGGGGTGGAAAAGAGAGACGAGAAGCATCTTGTTAATCGAAATGTGGAAAGACATGAGAGTTCAAAGCAGGACGTGAATTGTCCCTGTGTTTGCTTATCAACTGGCCTGCTAGAGGGGCTGGGCCAGAATCTGAAAATATCTGTTTACCCAGAGGGATCAGCAGAGAAACTGAAATTATTTATCTAGCTGGTTAGGTGATGAAGGTCTGCAGAGATCAGTACTGAACCTGAAATTGTCTGTCAGCCCATCTGTGCGTCACCAGGACAAGGACCCAGCAGGATCAGCACAGAATTCAAAATTACATGTCTATTCACACTTCAGCCTATTTACTTTCCCACGTCTGAGACACAAAGCAGGCCCGCGGAAACATGAAGTACATCTATCAGACGGGGGCCAGCCTGCTCTTGACCGATATAAAATGCTACAAATGGTCAGAGCATCACTGCGGGTTTTGGAGACTTCATGATTTACAAGGGAATTGCTAAAACATACTGTTTCAACAATGTCCAGGACCACTATGTATTAAAAAAAGGTACCACATGGGCTCATTCCCTCAACTGTCTAAAGTATTTGTGCATTTATACCCAGCCCCTCCCTCCGTCTGATGCTATCATTATTTCCTCACGTCTCCCTGTCTGGACTGCGCAGAGGGAATGGGGAGGAAGGGGGATTGGGTCTAGTTGAGTCTAGCTTTTTGTTGTAAATAAGAGATCCTCTTTCCCCACAGGATATTAGTGGCTCAGAGCCCTGTTTCCTGGGCTCCTCAAATACAACCACAGAACCTCACTTTCTTGCTGGAAGAGAGAACAGGAGTTCGAGGCCACAGCCCTGCAAGGGATGCAATGAACCGCTGTGAGCCTGTGGTTTTCTTGCTGCCTCTGTGTGAGATAAGGGCTTAAAGGTGCTCAGTGTCACAAAATGTCTTAACGTGCCTTACAATTGTAATTGGGCTGACAGGTGAAAGGATGGATCAGGAGGATTTGTGAGTTGCTCACACGAGATGTGCTGATGTCCACCTCCATCATTTTGTTGCCTTAGTTTCACTGCATTTCCAAAGTGGCAGGACATCTCTCTTGGAGGAGAGCTAAGGCTTATTGTAGTCACCCTCTATCAACCACATCCAGAAAATAAAGCTGTATTTTTCTTGCAAAGTACTTATCGATGCTGATTTTCAACAATCTCAAGGAAAACTACACATTCCTG
>NW_009596439.1:108091-144507 GCF_000690535.1 Cariama cristata
TCCTGCAAGCATTTAAGCAGCAGATTGCTTGACAGTAGGCAGGGAATTTGCTCTCACAACAAGGTCCCAGGGGCACTGAAGTGTATAAGGAGCTGGTGATGCTCTTTCATGCCAGCCAAAAATGTTTTGTCTAGTCAGTGCTGAAAAAAAAAGCCATCATAACGTGTTGCTCTCCATGACAACTCTCTGCTCGCTCTCAGCTCTCCGTGAGAAGGGGCTGCTCTTCCCTAAAAACATGGAATTATGCACACACAGGGATATCGCTGAGATCAGGGCCAGAAAGGACTGCGAGGCTTTAAGACACTTCTCTTTCTTATTGCAGAAAACTCTGATTGTGAGAAATGGTCGAACCCTGGGCAGCACTGAGAAGCTGCTTCAAGGCAAATTTAAATGCGATTTAAGGAGAATAGAAATTACTTCAAATGGTTCAGCTTTTGTAAGATTCACAGTGAATCAAATCTTTGACAGCAGACAGCTGCAACATCTATTGATCAATGTTTTGAGCAAAAAAATAGGAAGTCATGGCTGTATCGATTGGCCATTTGTCATATGAAATGCGTCGTAAAGAAAGCAGAGGAGACAAGCGTAGCCTTTGTGCTTGCGTATGGGAAATGGACGCCTGTTTCTCTGATGAACCCCAGCACCTGCAGGCAGAACGACTGGCAGCGCGGCCAGCTGTGGCAACAGCTGGGCAGAGCACTTCCATCCACGTTTCTGGAATTCAACATTTTGATTCCTCTCCCCTCCCCCCGACCACTTTCTGCAGCAGTTGCTGTTTTTTCCCATTATGTTACATTGCATTATTGCTTCTGAAGAGTCGGAATTTGGTTTCCTCCCAGGCTCCCCATATGGGCTGTGCTCCTCCGAGAGATTCCCTGCTGCTCCTTTTGCAGAGGGGAAAAGAAGGTGCAGCGGAGGACCCGCAACCATGGCAGAGAGAGCAGAAGCACAGGACCTGTTTCCAAGTAGGAACACATCAGTCATTAACCAAAACATCGCAATTTTCAGCTGAAATGTTATCAGTATTCAAATTTGCACCCTTCTTTTATTCCTCTCCTCCCTAAATAAAACACTTAGGAATGACAATAAGAAGCATGGAAAACAATGTGGTGAATATGGAAAAGCAACACTGTTATTTTTGTTTAATATTAATATGACTTTCAGACCTGGAAACAAATTACTTCAGCCCCCCTGCCACAATAGGCATGGTACAGACAAAAAGTATATGACTCTTATATCATGGACCGGCTCCTGGCAGCATGCAGAAGCCCTATCCTAGTGGAAGGGAGTATATGCATATTCAAAATGATTTACCAAAGTAATGAAGAAAAGAGAAGCAATACTTTCCTTTGACTTGGAATTCCTGCTTCTGCTCAGCTGGGAATAGAGGCGTAATTAATCAAAGTGCTTAAATAAGTTTCTCTCTGCCTTAATCAGAGCTGTGCAAATAAATCATTTTTCAGTTCAGTAGCTGAACCAAAATAATAATAATTATAGAAATATTTTTAAGTTGTCTTAAATGAAACTTCAGGCTTCCTCAAATATTTTCAGTGAGCAGAAATATTTGATTTAACTGAAATGAGATGGTGACTCTTCACTTTAATTGCTCCTTATTTATTTTAAACACACAGAGCTAAATTTGTCCTTAAAAGGTTGTTTTGAAGGGAAAAATCAAAACAGATCTCTTAAAAGATGTGTTCAAATTAACAGTTCTGGCTGTCCTATTTCTTTCCCCATTTTCTGGCTTAATCTTTTCACCAAATTCACACTTAATATCACCACTCCCGACTGGCATCCTCTGGCAGCCGAATGAGCTTGTCCAAAACCGCTGCTATCCAGCTGTGGCTGACATCTCCCTGAAACGCTTTTGCAAAGGTATTCCAGAACCGGCTGCCACCAGAAGCTGTGCAGAGCAAGGGGTAAGAGAGGTGGGAAAAGAAACGGATTGACTTGGAGGGACTGCTTGAGACCGCGTCATGTCGTTCCTCCAGGGTCTTTCAAAAGAGCAATCACCTCTACTGTTTTAACGTGGTGCAGAAATCACGTCACAAAAAATGCTGTCTCAAACTTCCCCTGTTTGTCCTCAGTTTACATTCACCGCACTTGGCAAAAAAGATGTTACCAGGGCCGAGAAAAACTCAGAGGCAAAACCCTCATTTTGCTGAAGCCAGCTCATGGCTTGGAAAGTAGAGTCATGGATGTACTGGGAAATGTGCTGGGTGCTGCCCATGGGCTTGTATCAGCATCGTGAGATGTAGCAATGGTTGTATGGCTGCCCAGCCCCTCTTGGCCCCCAAAATGTTAATTTTCATTGTTTAACATGATTCATTTCTGTACGCTGTTCTCACCCATCCTCTCTCCCCCTTGAAGGAGTCCACAGAGTCAAAGGCTGAGGGACTCAGAGGTCTGGCAGGGTCCTCGCCTTGTCCAGCCTCGGTACCGAGGTGACGAACTCTGACAGAGCCACCCAGGGAGCCAGGCACCCACCGCAGCAGATGCTCAGCACCCACAGACCCTTAGGCTTCTGCAGAAGCCACAGAGGCGTGTTGTTTCTGAGGGTTGTATCTGAGGTATTTGATCACATTTGCAAATGCCGGGTCATGTTTTGCTGCCATATCTTGTGAAAGCTGTATCTTCACAAGGAGCAGGAGGCATCTTGGGGTACCCAGCTGGGCTTGGGGGCTGCTGGCTAGGGCTGGAGGCTGGGAAACATCACTGTCGCTGTTCCTTTGTTGGAAAAGGCTCCAACAATCCCCTGGCATCATTTGCCTGTGTAGTCAGCCCCGTTTTTAGTAAACATGAAGCCCAGGTTCACACTATTTAAACTCTAGATGCCTAACGAAGAGAAAGAGACCCTTCCAGACAGGCTGGGGGCTGGCTAAGACCTGAGCCTCCCTCTGCCAATCCCAGACTCATCAGTGGGAAGAGCTGAGGGATGCTCTGCGTTTCATTTGCATGTGCCCAATGACTAAGCCCCTGAAGTGATAATGGGGTGGACTCAGCACTGGGTGTTTAATTTTATGGTTCAAAGTGCCCAAGTTTGGAAACGAGCCCCCGTGCAGATGCCGTTGGCAATGCAGGACTAACCCGCAGCCACCCGGGGGTTAGAGAAATCGCCCTTACCGAAAGTCCACAGCCCAAACCTCATAGAGCAGCTATGTACACCAGAAGAAGTTCCCAACACGCCTGCTTTATTTGGCAGCACCAAGTCAATTTAAGCATAGTACCTTTTGTTAAAGCAATCGATGCATTCAGTGTGAAACAACCTGCTTTTTGGGCACACACACCTGTCTTCGGGTCTGGGATAGACGTGTGAGCTGCAGTGCTAAATACAAACTGAGAACAATGTCTCGGTATTTAATTTGATTAATTAACTTGGTGACACCTTGGGTGAGAAAAAGTAGTTAGTATCCAATTGGTATCCCCCAGTAAGTGGGGGAGGGACATTTTTAGCATGAGGAGAGGTAAAAAAGTCATTCAATCCTCAGCAAAAAAAGGAGAGAGAAAATGAGAGCGGCAGGTAATTTACTGCTAGTGGAACAAGAAGCTGTTAGCCGAGAGGAGGGGATAAGAATTATAAAGTGCCATAAACCCAATATCTCTATCAAGCCCGTGATGTTTAGTGTCCAGAGTTATGAATTTCAGTTCTCTGGCTTGTCTCTTGCCGCTCCTATTTCAGACATGAAGAAGGACCTGGGAGCTCTAAAGCTTGTCGCTTTTATCCACCTCTGTGAATTGCTCCCATAAAAAATTATTACCTCTCCTGACAAATCTTACCTCCAGCACCTCCTCGGAGCCCAGCTGCTCCCACCACAGCGGCGCAGAGCTCGGGGCTTGATCCTGCCCCGGCTCATGCAGCAACCCAGCGCACGGTGAGCACACAATGCTTCCAGGGCAGGAGGAGACGGGCTGTCCTGCCCCATCCCTCCCCCTGCCCTGCTGCGGATGACTGGCCATAAAGCAGGGCTACGGGGATGCACAGCCTGCTGCTGCCTCCTTGTAGGACTAAACCCAGTCTCTCCTACAAAACGCAGTGGCTCCCTTTTGCTATGGAGATCAGGGACTTTATATCTGCTGGTCTGCAAGACTGATGAGGTTAAACTGGCAGACACCGGTGGTGGTATAATCCCAAGCCTTCAGGCATCTGCCTGCCCCTTTTGTCCCAAGGACTTTTCAAACCGAACTTCTGATGGGAGAACTGTTTTTCTCCCATCTAGACCATGCCTGCAGCCAAACCCTGTCCCTCTGCCTCATTTTGGAGGAGAGAAAAGCTGCAGCGTGCATGGAAACCACCCCCTGAGCGCATACAACATAAGAGGACTTCTCTTTGGATGAGGAAGGCTTTTCCCACCTACTTCCCGCCATATGGCCTCACACAAGAGCCAAGAGCAGCGCTTACCCACCAGCGGCTCAGCCTAAGTGATCTGCCACAGCAGGGAAAACAGCATTCACATCCCTTCCCTGGCCTGCCCTTGGCCAGTCTCCAGCTTGCTCAGTGACTCATTTTCTGCGAGTTACCAGCAAAAAATGGTACAAAGTCAAAGCAGAAAATATCCTATCTGATGCAATTATAACAGAGGGAGGGAGGTATGGGTTGAGAGTGGTGTGGTTTTTTTTTTTTTTCTTTTGCAGAGAGAACGAGAGAGGCTCCAAGTGAAAAAGTCTGATGCTGATGGCAGGTAAAACCATCAACCCTTATTAAACTGCTGATGAGCACAGAGATCTGCCTTCATCTGTGGGTCTGCAACTTAGCACCAAACCCATGCTGACCTTGCAGTGCCTTATCTGGGTATCTCTGGCTCACTACATGAAAACCCTTTCTCCCAAGACCTTTCCTCAATGAGAAAAGTGGCTTCCAGGGTGCTTTGGGGCTCAGAGTCAGGCTGTCCCTTGGTGTTGCCTTTCATCGCTCTGTCTTAGAGGGACCTCTACTGAAGGACATCGCCTGACAAACAAGCCACAGAGACTCTCATGAAGTTACTACCCTCAGGAGTTGAAAACCCAGAAGTCAGCTCTCCAAAATTCAATTAGCTTAAAAACAGGAGTTTGAAAGACAGAACAAATGTTGGTATCTTCTCATTTTCCTTAGGGCTTTTGTGGCAAACTGTTGCCTGCAGCCAAACAAGCTAGAAATGCGATGCCAAGAAGGAAGAAAATCCATGGCTTTCACGCCACCGTATGACTCCTTGAGCTCAGACTGACAAGTAGGGATATCACGGCAGCCACAGGAGCCTGCCACGGGTAGGATCAGGGAGGTAACAAAGCACAAGCCGGTTTTTCAGCAGTGGTGCAAGGGGGTACCGCAAGTCCCAGATGATACTCGAGGACAGGGGCAGCCTTTGCAGCACTTGACTGTCTAGCTGAGGGGCTGGCTGCAAACAGCAGCAACAACCAGTTGCGAGCAAGTCTCCACTCCTGCCTAAATGTAGCCTGGAGGTCCACGTGCATTACACCCCTCCTACCTAGGAGTCAGGAGGTGCTTATGGCCAGTTCAACAGGCTGCCAACGTTGATCTGCAGTGATTCAAAGCATCAGCTCAGGTGTTGTCTTGGTGCACGCTGTTGTCAGTCCATAAATGTGGCCCAGGTTTTCTGTGCTGCTTTTGGCCACAACTGGGTTTTCAAGCATGTGGGCCTGTGGGTTTTTCCACATATTTAGAAAGGAGCTGGTGCATCACATGGAGATGTCTCTGTATGTTTCAAAAAAGTTCATTTTCTCCTGGGAGCTGCAATTTTCCTATAGACTTTGTCTCAGGGATCCACTAAAGGCAGCTGGGTGTGGGGCAGGGATCCTGATTGAAGATAAGGTGTGTCCAATGCAGTTGGAGTACCTCCAGATTAGGTTTTCGGGACTGGGAACAAAGGTTTCTGTTCTTAAGATATTTGAGGTCTCATCATTAAATATCATCTCAGGATCCTACTGTCACATAGTCAAACCATCACACAGGATGTCTTTATGGGACCAGATGTTCTTGCCTATTTGCCAAGCTGAGATACGCTGAGTCCCAGCCTATAGCAAGACTGTTTCCAGTTGAGGCATCTTCATCAGGCAGTGCTGGGCCTGTCCCCTGAGCGATGGTCCCTGTTCCCTGGAGGTGAGAGCCTTTCTTGTATGAAGGAAAGGAGAGAGGAGATCGGATCCATGGCAATGGGAGTGAAGGTCTCAAAGCCCCTGTGAGATGGGTGGAGGGACAGAAGCCCAGCCCTTGCACAGCCCAGGTTGTGCCTGGAGACCGCTGGGACCTGCAGAGGGTGAGGGACACCAGATCAGACTTGGGGGAAGGAAGGTTTGTTGAGGATGAGGAAGGATGCTACAGTAGTTAGCTAAGAGAAAGAATCTCAGAAAAATAGTAAAGTCAGTCTCCAGGAGACCCCAAGAAACGGCCTACTCCTTCCTCCTGCTCTGATGGAAAATCCAATCTATCTGGACCACCCTGGGAGAAGTTTGTCCCACCAGCTCCATTGAAGTGCCTCCATTGAAGTTCTGCCCTCCATTGAAGATGTCCTCTTTTGATGTATTCTCATGCCCCTGTATACGCTATGTCTGGCTTAAATACCCTCTGATACAACAGGATCACTTTCTTCCAGCCTACCCTCAGCAGACATAGAGAAAAGTCACCACCTCCTACGCCCTGAAAGAGTCTTTGGACTCTAGAAACCTCGACTCACCTTCCCAGTCACTGATTTGTGTTTCGGGGGGTCTTCCTTCCAACTTCAGACCTGACAAGAACACCACCACACAACCTTAAGAAAATGAAGATGTAAGTGAATGAAATTCTTAGTTCTCACAAGTGTCCTCTGATATCTATGAGCACACAATGGGCCTGATTCTAGTTCACATGAGCAGCTGTTTATGCTGCTGCCGTAAAAAAATTACTGTCATCTAGCCTTTGTTGTAAATCCAAATTAGGTTCCTAATGTTGCTGCCGGGGAGAGGATTAAATTTATCACAAGCAGTAGGTATATAATATTTTGTATTCCCCAGGCAAATCCTTCCACAGCAGAATGAAAGACTAGACATTGTGTCTGTGATCCAAACAGAAGGGCTTTTTTCCTTCATGTTAGGTAAACTAGCAAAAAAAATAAAATAAATTGGACTCCTTTCCAACTTTCCTGTATTGACAGATGATTTACAATTTCTTTTCCTGGGGAAAACATGCCAAAACAAACCAAACAAAAACTAGCAAAAATGATTACCAAGGCTTCCCATGGGTCCAGAGCATTACTTATTCATTACACCGACAAATAATAATGCTGAAGGAAGCCTACACAGAACATGAAGTCAGGAAAATGTCCAACCAGTCTTGGTCCTGTTTTCAGGCAGTGATGAGACATGCCAGAGGTGCTCACGCTAGAGGAATGGAAGAACATGAGGGTAAAGATTTTCAGCTTTCTTTCTGAGGCCAAAGCTCCATGGGAAGTCATCACTGACATGATGGTGGACTCTCCAGGTGTTCACTCACCCAGGCTTGAGTGAGTTCAAGGTACTGTGCTTTTCTGCTAGCAAGGTGGGTGCCCACCAAGAAGCACTGGAAAGGCTGCAGGGGACTTTCTCAAGGAGCCACCAGCAAGACATGGCTGTGCCATGTGGGATATCATCAGGTCTGAGGGGCTTTTGGGGCACCAAAAGCCTGCCTTCAGGCTCCACGCAAACCCATGACTGCAGACTCACTGTCTACCAAGGAGGCAAGCACTGCCTTGAGGATGGCTTCAGAAGAACCTCTAGCATGGGCACAGACAAATGTATTTACAGGGAAATGGTGAACCCGGGAGAGCTAAGTTGGGATGGCTTTGGTAATTCCTAATAGAAAAGGATCTTCCTTCCCCTTTGTTGCCCTTTTATGCACTTTAATGCACAACTTGTATTGAGCAAGGATAACTGAGCATGGTGTGGAGCCACCACAGTTGGGCACACTTGGGGATCATTCAGCTCCACATCCCCACCAGGCCAGCCCCCCCCAGTGCATCAGTGCTCTCTGAACAATCGAGACTATATATATGCATGATTTACAAGGATACCTATTCCTCCAGCTGCTCAGTGACCTACTAACAGGTCCGGTGACAAGGTCCAGAGTGCTCTTCACTGCGTCCTCAGCTCCTCTGTACCTGTGCAGAGCTCACAACCCAGCTTGGCTCCTGCCCTCCCTCCTTCTCTCACATGTAAGTGAGTCAAAATAACTTTTTAGCAGTCCAATTGCATTCCACTCCTTATCATTTATTCATTCTGCTTTCTGAACCAGCCATAACAAATACACCCACCATTAGCTCTGAATACCCCCTCCCAGGAGGCAGAGCACACTGTAATCAATAAACATGCAGAGCCTATTGCTTCCACTGCCAGAGGCTGGGAAAACCCACGTTCACGTCCCTTCAATTCACTCAGTTCTACTTCAGTTCACTCCTCTCTTAAAACACCCAGGCTACTGGGAGGGAGGTGTGCTAGAAGGCTTCACTATGCAAAAGATATTCTAAACAATTTTTTTTTTTGTTTTTGCTTTTGCTTCGTCTTGCTTCTGGGTTTGATCCTGCACTTACCAAAGGCAAAGCAAACATTGCCACAGAGGTTAAGACCAGGTCTGAGGGTCAAGGCTGAAAACCACACTCCAGAAAATAGTCCATTCTCTGATTTTGGAAATTCAGGCTCTATTTTGAGGACAGTCTCAAAGAGTATCTGGCTGTTGCTCTGAGAAACCACCTGTAGTGCAAGTCTAGAGTGAAAGTAACGTGCTATTCAGTACATACAGTTATCGCTGTTAGGCAAAGGGCCACGTGATTAATGCATCTATTTATCCATGAACTCAGACAGCTCACAAGCTTTGCAGTCGGAACTACCCTTACCGTTTCTCTACCAAACCTAGGAAACAGCAATTATACATGAAATCACACAAACTGACAACCCCAGAAATCCAGCCGCCAGCATTTATAACATTCATAGGAATCATCAGCTGCAACACACTACCCAAAGGAAATCTTAACCTACGGTAATAGAAAGCAACTAGAAAACAAAGCAAAAGCCAGATAAACAACAACTAAAACATACAAGCAGAAAAAGGAAAACCTACCAGAATAACTGCTGCTTTTCAAAAACTGACACTGCAATTGCAGAGGTGTTCTCCACCCTGTTACTGGATTTATGCTCTGGAAATGCTGAATGGTTTAGCTGGTTTCACGCCCGAGTTGAGGAAAAATAAGAATCAGGCCAAATTCTGAGAGCCCAGGGGACTGACCTGGGCTGGAAGAACTGTTCTCCTGCTCAGTTTCTCTAACTTAGAACTGGGTGTTACACAGCTAAAGGCATCAAGCAAAACACTTGTTTGCCATTGCAGAGCTGGGGTCTACAGAAATACCCGATCTGATTTATGTAGGCTGCACTGAGCTTCAGCTTGAGCTTCAGTGGTTATTAGAGTCAGATGAGTCCTAGAAAGTAATTTATATCATCACTATAAGATGCACCTGGGCTTGGACAACCATTTCATCTTCTGTTGTTCTTGCAGAAGCCAATTTCGGGATAAGGCAAAAGCATTTATATCCAATCTGAAGGGCTTTTAGGCTTTAAGCTTAGGTCACTGAAGACATCTATAGATCCATGGGGTTTTGTTCCCTTGTACTGTAATTGTGGTGGCCTCTAAAAGCCAAGGAACAGAACAAGCTCTGGCTGTTTCAGAAATGTCAAAGCAGGTTTCATTTTCAGAAAGAATTCAGTATCTTTATAAACGTCTGGGAGACAACAAAGTTAGAAAAATGAGAACCTTGCTTCAAATCACGAGCAAACACGTGAATTACAGATTCCCTGATCGTTTTTATCTGCCCATTCGTCCATCCCTTCCCCAAGGAGCTCTGGTCTGTGGTACGAGTTCTCAGATGTGTCGGGAATACCAGGTGACAGCTGAGCGCTGCATTAATATTCTCTCCGACTGCCAAGCAAGTTGCAGGAGTTTGGAGGGGAGGGAGCAAAGTTTTTAGCCCTTCAATATGCAGCTAGTGTGCTTTACCACATGCAGAACAAAGCTCAGCCACAGAGATTCATATCATGATTAATTCATATGCAGACAATCCTTCTTCACATAGCTCCTTCGGCAGAGAGCCTCTGAGGTGGGAGGCTCCCATATAGCTCAGCCCACATGTAATTATTGACGGTATTGTTAAAACTTTCGTGGTGTTGTCTGTCTGATGAAGACAGTCAGGTCATCCATGCAAGTGCTAATGGCTTTCATTACTAGACGCTGTCGTTTTGCAACGTTGAGAAGAAAATGAAGGGAAGGAACCTCATACCCCCAATTTTCCTTTATCTCAGCTCTTGCCCAAAGCTGTTTGGCACTTCCAAGCCTGGAGGCACTTGCTGTAATAAATTTGGGAGAGGTTATCTCAAACGCTGCAATAAAGACTGTCTTCCGAGTTTTACCATCTTTATGGTCCTGGGAGCCCCTAGGGCTACATCCTCACTGTAAATAAGCAGGGGCCATGCCCAAAGGGTAAGTGGCAGGGTGCAGTCCCTGTCCATACTGCTAAATTCTCTTTTCCTCCCTCATGCTGTCACTTGGGAATACATCAAAGCCATGACAGGGGAAGTGATGACTAGTGTACAGTCCTGGAGCCCCTGTTCTAGCCGTATTCATTTAGACTTAACTGGTATCTCCACCCATCATGCTGGACTTGCCTCCCCAGCTAGAGGAGGGGATTCAGGCCATGTATTCGGCCTCCTAAATTTCAAGACTGTTACCTTAAATTTGAGCCTGTTAGTGACACAGGCAGTGTTAGCAAGGTGCTAGGCATGCCCCACACCTGCAGCCTATCTGGGGAGAAGGGACGTGGAAATCAGGCTGGCAGGAGGAGGTATTCCTCCTGCTTCTCCTGTCTCTGTTTCTGTTCCTCCTCTTCCTCATGTTCCTTACGTTCCTGTTTCTGTTCCCCCTCCATCTCCTCCTGCAGCCCTGTTTCCCCAAAACCCCCTCTCCCACTGCAGCTTTTTATACATAGACTTTCAGAAACATTTTATATAAAATTAATGTATCGGGCAAGTATAGGTCTATATTTTCCCCATCTATACCCTCTCATGAACACCGTATGTTGGCACTGTTGGAGGCAGGGTACAGATCTTGATGTTGTGTGTTGACCCCCTAGAGCTGGTTATTCTCCTGTTGCATGGAGGAGCACCTGGAGGTCGAATTTCCCCAGCCCACTCCTTCCCTGCCTCCATACAGCCTCTCCATCAGCCACGTCAACATGGGAACCTGTGGAGGTGGGCATCCAGAAGTTTGGAGGCACAGAGCTCAGCACAATTTTTCAACCCCAGGGTTGCTTCAATAGAAAGCCAGAACAGTTTAAGAACTTTGGTTCGAATGGACAGTATTAAAAAGCTGGGAAAACTACCAGAGAAAGACTGTGCCTTTCTTTATGGTGGGGATCCTAGATCTCTGCCTTGCCACAGTCACAAAAAGTTCATTTCCCAGGCAGCCCTTGTTCTAATTATAGTACAGACAGCTTTCGGCTGGGATCTTTTAGCTGTTTCCATGCCAGGTCCCAAGTGAGAACATGTCTGCATCTACGTTTATGCCTCTTCTCCACCGGACAGGCGTATGTGCCGTGATAGGGGTCAGGAACCCGGACCCCTACGGACGTGTATTCGCTCTGACTGTAGGCAGGTCAGTTCCCTGCCGCTGCCCCCATCCAGAATATTGAGAGCAGGGTCTGTTCCCTCTACGTCTGTAGTGCTTCTCACACCAAGAAGCTTTCAACTCATTTGGGGACTGAATGATTAGTGGCTGCCTACAGAGTACCAAAACCTGGACCTGGTAAAGAAATGAAAATGAAAATGTTAATTAGGATTTCCTAACAAGGAAAAAGACAGACTCAAAGGAACTGAACATAAAAAGAAAATAACAAAAGCTCTGTCAAAATGTACTACACTATTTTTAGCCTTTCTTCATTTTCCAGGGAGGGTAACAATGCATTAATATAGTGTCTTCCATATATTAAGCAATTAGGCCTTCCACTACCAGCCAGGAATATTACCACCATTCCACAGATGTGAAAAGCGGCGTCCTGGCCAGAAAATACCTCCCCAACCAGGGACAGAGCCCAGGTTTTGGAAACTCCACATCCTAAAGTTTTCACACCCTAGTGTCCTTCCCTTTCTCCCACCCCCAGTCAAATAAGTGTTATAACGCAAGACCATAAACCCAAACAGCATTGCTGCAGGAACCTCCCAGAAGAGTTACCAGGGGGCAGAACAGGCTGGGGACCTTCCTGAATGTCCACGATCATAGAATCATTTAGGTTGGAAAAGACCCTTAAGCTCATCTAGTCCAAGCGTTAACCTAGCACAGCCAAGCCCACCACTAAACCATGTCCCTAAGCACTACATCTACACATCTTTTAAATACCTCCAGGGATGGCAACTCCACCACTTCCCTGGGCAGCCTGTTCCAGTGCTTGACAACCTTTTCGGTGCAGAAATTTTTCCTAATATCCAATCTAAACTCACCAGCCTCACAAGCATGCCTTATTGTGTGCTGTTCATATAGCTCTCCAGGCCTCCTGCTAGGATCGCATGGTGTCCTGCTTCCCTCCCAGGCTGTCTGTAGCTCAGTGCCTTTTCTCCTCCTGCTCCTACAACGTAAAAACTTCCTTCACCCGCTCTGTAGGTGGGTGATGCATCGCAGATGGAGGATGAGGCCAGGATGTGGAGAGGCATGAAGGTACCAAACCCCTGCCGACAGAAGGACCAGGAAATTCTGGTCCAGTGCCCATCTCTCTGAGAGCCAGGGAGCTCCCATCTGCACTTCTGCCCTCTAACCCCCAAGCTTAGAAATCATTCTCCATCCATATTTCATCTTTTCTTGCTTACGCTGTAGGCCTGTTGATGCTGACTTCACATCTGCCCTGGGTGCCAGTCCAATGTTGTATTACCATCTAAGGCTCAAAAGTATGCACTTCTATGCCACAGTGACCCATCCACGCTTCCATAGGATGGCTCAATATAGACAATCTCCCAAATGATTTAAGGAGAAAGAAAACAATGTCATCAATCAGTATTAATGAGCACAGCCCGATTGTTTGCAAGCTGTTTCTATGTTTCAGCCACTGCCTTTGATCTCCTATGCAGATGAGTGCTGGCACTATGTCAAAATGCAAACCATATCCCCCTCACTGGGGCTCAGCACCGTGTCCCTTTGCCGACAGCGGATCGAGTAAAACGAGTGCATGACTTCAACTTGCTGATTTATGGCACAGCACTGGCCAGTGGTGGCTGGCTGGGAGTAAATGCATTTCCAAGGTGAAGATCTGATCTCAAGACCAAAATGTTGATAAAACAAAATCCAATTGAGCAGGGCTGGTTTTTTGTGCAGGGTGTGGGCGAGGGGGATGGATGACCGTACAACTATGAAATGAAGGGTAGGTTTCTCAAAAAGCTGGGAACCCATATGTTGTTATTGCAGTACTTAATACATGGCTGGATTCTCCAAAGCACATAGGAAACCTCTGGCAAGTGAAGTCTTGTGGGGATTTGCCTGCTGTAGTGCAATGCGGTCACTAAAACTTGCTGGAACGTGAGGTGGTGGGGAAGAGCTCGTGCAAAATAGTTAACTCTGTCAAAAAAATGGAGGGCTGAACACATTGCATTTGGTAGTAGCTTTCTGATGGGTAAAAAGGAATATTTCAAAGGAATGATTTCAGAATTATTTAGAAGAAAGCTAGAAGTTTTTCTTTGTGTCAGGGATTGTCTATATTTGTACAATGCCTAAAGCTGCTTGTCTCTTCTGGCCCCAGCCATTATGGTAATAATGAGAATAACAACAGCGGTAACCGTGCTGTGTATGCTAATGACCATGTACTCAAGCGAGAGCAGGTTACATATTGCTAGGAAAGATGAAGAGGAAAAAAACCAGCAAGGTTAAAATATGACAGGAACATTTAATGATAACTATATAAACAGTACAGAACTGACAGGCCAAACCTTTGGTGAAGAAGCATAATCCCGCTGGAGGGATACATTAGAAAGACAACAAATGATGTGAAGAACTGTTGGAAAAAGAGAATGTCATAAGGAGAATTTGTATTTTTTTTTCTTTTCTTTTTTTTCTTTAGTTCTTAAGAAGGTGGAAAACCATGAATAACCTCTCAAAGGAAGGATGGAGAAGTTTTTTTATTGGTACCACAAGAAACAGACTGTGAACATGAGATTCTTCAGGGCAAAGATGGTTGGCAGAGTGTGAGATACGTGAGCAGGCCATACTGACAAAACTGATGTGCTCAGGATGCTCTGCAAGAAATAGGGACCAGAAATAAAAAAGAGGCTGTAGGATCACAAGTAAATTAAATGAAAATAAAAGCCAAACTGTAAGATGAAATGTTTCATTTGTCACTGTTCATAAAGTGTATATGAGGGCCCCACATCGAAGAAAGGTTTTGATAAAAGGCAGGATGCTGCCTGACCTTGGGCTTTCCTTTGCCTTTTGAAGAACCTGTTCCATGGGGCACATGGGACTGTAAGAAATGATGGGCAAATCTGAACAGTTTTAGCAGGTGCAAATATGTCCATAAAGGCAAGACTGCAGTGTCCTGGGATTTTGTGCTAGAGAGTCAGTACATTGTGTAAATTCGAATTTGGCTTTATTGTAAGACCACAGGTCTTTCAAAATACAAGACTGATGCACAGGGAGGATGTCTGATATTGAGGAAGGTAGTAGCATGTTCAGGTCATTGTTGTCTTGGAGTCAGTGAGCTGTGTCTTCGCCATCGGGTTTCCTCTGGGGCTCTGGATGCTGAAAAGAAGGGAGTTAGGAGTCAGCAGAAGACGTCAGAGCAGCAGGAGGAAGCAAAGCAATTTCTTAATTAATTTTTGATCATTTTTTCTAATTTGAAACTTTATCTCTTCTTGGCTCAACTTCTCAAAACCAAGTGTCATTCAGTGTGCACTCTTATAGACAAGGCATGCTTCTCATGTTGGGTACCTCCCTGTTATGGAAGGCTTCTCCTTTCATAACATATCAAAGATCAAGCCAAGGACTTGTAGAACCAAAACATATGGGGTGACAGCTCAGGCTGAAGAGGTCAAGTCTCAGCATCGGAAGGATGTGATAGCTTATACTCTCTGCAGATTGGTGCAGAAGAGGGGTGTAGTGGACCCTCATCAGCGAATAGCACCAGAGCAGGACAGCTGATAAAATCCCTACTGAAAGTGGAGAGGCAGAGAGAAGCAAAGGAGCAAAGCAGAGCTGTGCAGTCTGATCCACTACTCTCAATACCTTCTCCCACAATAGACTGAGTTGGTTCATCATCTTGGGTGGAAAAAATGAAGCCAAACACCCAAGCAATAACTTGTACACCTCTCTCCCCAGCTAGAGAAGAGTGTGCAAATTTGAGGTCACTGCCTTGCTCCCAGACTCTGGTACAGAGACCACCACCCGTAATTGGGGCTGAAGTAGACTGAAGTGCACTAATCCAGGTCATGGAGAAAGCATTGTAGATGTATCCATGCATCTCTCCTGTATTCTCGGATAACTATACTATTTTGCAAATCTGCATTGTGAGTGTTAACAGCTGGTGTTCCACTAGTGCCAGTAAGGATATATTGTAAGGATTGCTTTCCCGTGTTATCATTTCTTTCCAGTTGACATCAAATTTCCTTTGCCATTTTGCAAACCACTTACTCAAGAGAATCTTCTGCCACTCTTCACTTAATCGCAATCACCATCCCAGGTAATTCTGTATCATCTATGGTCTTGGCAATTCCCCTGCTCACATTCTTCCTCATGTCCCTTATGAATATGATGGGTATGCAGATCAATGAGTAGGGGAGACATGTTCAGTAATCTCCTTGCACTGTGAAAACAGACCCTTACTCCCTACCTTGAACTGGTTATGAATCTGTAACATGCTTGATCCAGTTTTTCTTTGACAGATTTTATGAGGGATCTTTGTAGAGAGACCTTGCCTCCTACATTTTTTTAAGAAACATAGACCGGGTAAGACACCCTGTTATCCAGAGTCTTCCCAAGAACATTAATAGATTTTATGACATGATGTTTTGTCAACTTTTCTCTGACATATCCCACTTGCTCTTGGTTTACTACTTCTACTCTGCACTAAAGGAAACGTATTTTGCCCCTTCCATTCCTCTGGGATGAGGCTGGTTCATGCAGTCAGAGTATACTAGAGTGAATAGTTCAGCACTTTGAGTACTTTTAGAACTTTTGGGCGGATTCCAGGTGGTTCTGGTGATGTCATAAATAAATAATAAAAATAAAGTAATAAAATTACGTTCTCAATGTATTCAGAAATATCTTATACTGGCCATTGAATTTGGCCTGGTTCTTTCTTTGGATATAACAAATGGTTCTGTGTTTTCTTATTGTCTCAGATGATGTCAGTGATCAGCTCAGCAGGGCTGATAGGGACACTTTATTCATGCAAGTAGCCTCTCAGCTAGGTCACCTCAGTTGCATCCCTCCAGGGTGGGTCACGTCGCTCAGCTGAGAGAACTTTTGGTTGTCTCCCCATGACTTAGGTCAGGCAAGGGAATCAATCAGATGCTGCAGCCACTGCGTGAGCAAGTTGCCTTGATCAGGGACCTCAGGGTTTTGTTCCAGTTAGGCGCATCTGTTTTCTCCTTCCATTAGTCATGTTGAGCACTCACCCCACTCGTGTGTGCCGGTGGCCTGCTGATACACAGGGTGGACTGGGTGCATATCAGGAATGTTGCACACAGGCTACTTTTCCTTGCAGATCTTTTGTCTAAAATATGAAAGAAAAAAAAAAAAGACCTCTTCATACTCCATGAAAATAGTTAATCTGTAAAAATGCACAGGGACTGTTTCAGAAGTACCGTTTACCCCAGGGCACTGGCTCGCTTCAGTAACCAGCTTTGTTCTCATGGGCTCCCTGCTCGGCCAAATCCTTCAGTGGGCAGCTGCCAGTTTGGTTGGACACTCCGTCACCCACGTCAACCTCACCCACCCCCTCTGTGCCTCACCTGCCAGCCATGCCAGTGCCTACCGTTGCCTCAGCTGGTGGTTTGGCTCAGCTCAACGTGCCGAGCTGGTGCCGTGGCCGGCCGCCGCCGGCAGTCGCAGCACCCTCTCCATCTCTCCTGGTCACTCCTGTCAGTCAGGTAGCTCTTGCTCCAGGCATCTACTTGGGGAGGTTGCTGCTGGAGGTGACGCCAGCCAGGTCCTGTGGCTAAGTACAAACTTCACCGTCTTTGTGGAAAGCATGCAAAAGGCATCCTTTGCAATTTATTTATTTCAGATGCTTGCTTTTGTCTGAATACCTTTTCAAAATACTGTTAATATGTAATACTAAAATAATCAGTAGTGTCTGTCTAAAAAAACTGAACGTGAAGGGAACAGTTCATAGGTATAAGCTAATGGTTTTCCTTCCTCCTCCTCCAAGGCTCTTGGGAGGACCAGGAGTCAGAGCACAGCTGGAACAGCCTTCCTAGGCTGGTCCTGAGGAAGCCAAGCCAAACCTACCTTGGTGCCTGGAGGATGATTCACAGCAAGTTTTGGGCTGCACAGAAGTTGCTGCAGTGCCCAAAGAGACATCCTGGTTTCTCCTCAGTGGACTACTACACAGAGACGGATGTGGCTCAGCCAGATCTCTAACACGGTCCCTGGGGAGCAGAAGGCATCACCAGATCTTCCAGTCAGTACAATCCAGTTGTTTTAAATATTAACACTTTTTATGCTGGGTTCTTTGCTGCTTTCAAGTAACACTTTTTTTGCTTGGGGGTAATCACTTCCCAAGGAAGTGCTGAAGACTCTGCTGTCCCTTGACCCTCAGCCAGAAGCTGGAGACCCAGAGAGATGAAAGAATGAGCCCCACGAAGAGCAACTGTTACAAGGAACTAATTTGGAAATAACTTCACTGAAAATATTGACTGCTGAATGCAGCATATGATGTAAAAAAAAAAAGCAACACAAATATGGGGGGGAGAGTTTTCGTCCTGTCCAAAAATTACTTTTCTGCCTAGTAAAAAGTTTCGACAGATACATTTTGCCCAGCCCTGCTTCCCTTACTGAGACAACTCAAAAATACTGCCTGACATGGATAAGACTCCCTCCCAATGCTCCTTAGTTAGAGTGTTGCTTCTTAACCAGATTTATAACTGCAGTCCCATGAAGCTGACCCTTGATCTAATGATGTGCTGGAGAAAGAAACTCTTCAGTGCTTAAAGAACACAGAATGAGGATAAAAGAAAGAAGAAATAACAGTTCCAACCTTGATCTTGCTCTTTTTTAGACTCTGAAGGGACCCATGTAGGTAAGGCAAGTTTTTTTTTAAATATTACCTTTTCTGCTTTTGTGACTGCTTCCACTGCTCCGTCTGGCTTTCTGATAACAGCCCAAGTGGTAATGGGATCGTGCAGGAGGGAGTTTCTCTTGCTCTCATGAAGACAGTAAGGCAAAACAGACTCATCATTTGCCTCAAATCCTAAAAGAGCAAGGCTGAAAAGGGGCCCAGAAGCACTCTTGGGCTAGCTGCGCTATCTATGAGAGGGTTGAGGTGTTCACATCAACATACCTACATCACATCCAGTTATCGAGTCTTCCCATTGCACTCACAAGCCACATCTCAGTACATGCAAGAAGCAAAAGCTCCCATTTTTGTTTCTAGGTAGATTTACTATTCCAGCCTAGTCCATCTTCTTCCCTTTTGTAAGAGATTTGGTGGCATACAGAGCTGAGATTGATGGTCTGCTTAAGCATGCAGCCAGCACCCATCTCAATTACTGAAATGAGCTAATGAGAAAAGTTTAAGAAGCCTCCACAGCATCTCCCAACCAGCCAAACCTCTCTCATGAAGAGAAAATGAGTTGGCCCTTCCTCTTCTGCCTGTAGAAACTGTCATCAGATTGCAACTTCCCAGTTAGGCTCCCCTCAGAGATAACAGCCAATTACAAATGGAAAGTGTGCCAGGGAACTTCAAACTCCAGCCCCTGATACATGGCACAAATTAAAGGCGATCTCACATCACCAGCAGAAAACATTTGTTCTTTAAAGTGACCCTCAGCGTACGGGCAGCCTAATAACAGCAAAAGGTAGATGGCCAGGTCAGCAGCAAAACTTCCTCTGCCTTCAGTAGCTCCAGGTTGCTACCTATCACAAATGTGACTTTCTGGAGGTAGAAACCTGAAAGATTTGCTCACACAGTGCTGTAGACTGCAGGGCTGGGGAAGCTGGGGTTGTTTCCTCCTTGCATCTGTTCAAAGGGCTGAAGTCTGCCAACACCTCTGTTTGGCCAGGGCAATTCTGGCAGGATGCTGAGAAGAGCAAATGTCTGTTCCCTGAGGCCTGCCCAAAGCACTCTGCCATCCATCACAGCTGAGATGGTGGCAGGTGCTGATGGGTGCAATGGTTGGTCCTTCACATTTTGAATGGATTGTGAAAAAGTACAGTAAAAAGCACACTATTTTCTGGAAGAAATGAGCTCTTCCCATCTCTCATAACAAAGCTGCTGTTTGCAACTCAGTCACGTTTGCTATGTCCTCCTTTCTTGTTTTTGAGCCTCCTCAGAGGTTACTTCTGAAAATCTGGCAAGACAACAACCAATCTCATCATGGTTACATAGTTTTACTTCTCTCCTTCCCTTTTTAGTTAAAAAAATATATGTAACCATTGTAGGTAACTAAGCAAAATTTACTGCTTGTTGTATGGGATTGAGAAGGGATGCTTGTTTTTCTTCTCCACCTGGACTTTTTTCCCAGCTGAACATCATTTTGAGTGCACATGGGTTCGAAACACTCCTCAGCACACGTGAAGGTGATTTTGAAGACTCCTGCAACAGTAGGTGTCTTCCATCCCAAGACGAGTCCTGCAGTGCTTTTTCTCACCTAGTGGACTAGAGCATCTGCCACTTGAAAAGCAAGTGAGCATCAGCTCCCTGAAGTGGGGAAATACCTGAGAAGACATTAAGAGGCCACTAACATAAACACATGTAACACAGATGTCCCTTCCCGGTACTTGCTCAAGCCAGTCTTGGAGGGGAAGGACTGCAACTGAAGAGTTGAGACTCGGCCATTGCTCCCTGTGATGATTTACTGCTGTGGACGGTGTGTGCCACATCGCCATCCCATCACGGGCCATGGGGATGGAGAGGCAGAACTGGGGGTGTGTGGGGCAAACACTGCTGCAGCTCTAGTTTTAAAGACAGGCTCTTGAGCTGTTACCGGTGCACAACAGTTTTACAAGCCATAGTGCCGCATTAGGAAAAAAAATCTCTAGTCTTATGTAACAATTCCTGAGAGGCGTGTTGCCAAGTAAGCACAGCCTAAAATCAATCAGGCAATAGCATAAAACATTTAGCACTTGGCTGCACGTTTCTGCTTGCCCCTGCTTGGCAGCCATCCTGGGACAGACACAGAACCGGTGGGAAAGGCGAGGAAGAGCAAGCCACCGCTTTGACACAGCCACCCATCCTCATCCAGAACTGTCCCGACTCCAGGGACCAGCTGGGCTCTCAACCTCAGCGTTCAGCTTATCTTCATCCAGTAGTGAGGACAAGTCCATACCCATGCCAAACTGCTGTGACTGTGGTTACAATGCTGTAACTGCTGCTTCTCTATGTCCCTGTATGCTTGTTGGGCCCAAATATATGGTCCCCTGGGAGCTACAGGTCTCAGAGCCTCAGTGGAAACCTTCTCTCAGCCTGGAGCAGACCGGTGCCAGCATCTTACAGCGGCCAAATTAATTCCTGGAGTAATACCTTCCCTCCTGCTGTCCATTGGCAGGATGCAGCAGCATCTCAGCTGGACCCGGGGCTCCTGCAAAGCCCATCTGCACCCATCAGGCCTGTGTTAGCACTGAGGTGACTTTTACACTTCCTTCCTGAGGAAATACAAAGCTCTGAAGAAATCTACTCTAAAAGAGTGTAGATTCAAACTAGTTATAAACAAGAAATTTTTTATGATGAGGGTGGTGAAACACTGGCACAGGTTACCCAGAGAGCTGGTAGATGTCCCATCCCTGGAAACATTCAAGGACAGGCTGGATGGGGCTCTGAGCAACCTGACTGAGTTGACAATGTCCCTGCTCATTGCAGGGGGGTTGGACTAGATGACCTTTAAAGGTCCCTTCCAACATAAACTTTTCTATGATTCTATGATTCTTTGAAATACTGACTTCAGCCAAGGGCTGGAAAGGTTGAAATATACATTTGTAAATTATCTTATCTCCCTTGGTGAAGTTTGCATTAACTTCTGCCCTTTACGAGTGTGATTCACATTTACCTCCCATGCAGAGGTCTCCATTATTGCAAATTCCGGTAACACCAGTGGCAAGCTGCAGGCTGAGGAGGCAGCTCAAGTTTGCCTTTGCGTCCTTTCAGCTCCATGGCTGTGGTCTGAAGGAATCACAGAGGGGTCATGGAAAAGGCAGAGTGCCTGGCAAACAGGCAGGGTCAGTGGGATCAGACATTGCCTCTTACTTACGCACTTATTCACTATTGCTCTCAGTGCCTAATGCAAGTTTTTCTCACAGAGCTGGTGGAAGCAAGTACAGCTTTTATAACCTAACTGAGGCCATGGCTCATCCTGGACAGCCCTGCCCTGAGCTGCTACCCAGGAGGTGGAATTTCTGGCCGTGTTTGACTCATTGCAAAAGCATTGGGCAACAGCTTGAAGAAGGAGCATCAACTGCACAGAGCATCTGCTCTGCTTCTGCATTTCCTGCACAGGTTTCTTGCCACATGTTCCTGGCTCACAAGGGTAGACTTGACCTGTGGGGAAATAGCTGCTGAATTACAGCCCGATGAAGAAGGATCATATGGGACAGTGATCACCAGTGGGACATCAACAAAACGTGTATCTTTCATGACCCAGATCTTCTTGAAGCAAACATTGGTATGAATTCCTGGTCACCTTGGGGTCTCAGAAGACGTAAGAGCTATCCCATTCAGGGAGTGTGTGCGGGCCTTTGTACTTCATGCTATGACATTCAAGAATGAAATTCTGTGTCCTAACATTAACTTCTGCAGATGAACTCGCAAGGCTCCAAAAGCCCATAAAAAATGCTATGGTTGACCAACGTATTAGACTAAAAACCCAGAATGACAAAGATAGAGCTGAAATCAAGCTTCCACAAAGACTATAAATGGAATGCTAAAAGGGAAGCACAGAAGTTTTCTACAAAAGGCTACTTCATAGTGTTCATGTTCATCATGTCTTTCAGCTGACTTGCCGACAGTAGCTACTGCTGTCATTTGTTGGCAGTGGCTCCACACCAGTCCAGAGGCCAGACGGTTATCTCCACTCTCGTGTTGAAGTGGCAATTGAAGATGGACTGAGTACCTCTTGCACATAACAAATCTCCTTCACTGCAGAAGTGACAGAGATGTATCCACTGGTGGGAAAGGTTACGTTACAGAAACGTCAGTTTTGTTGAACAACGGAGTGTGACTCTGTTTCAGCAGAGCTACAAGCCTACTGTTGTGAATGAGTGGTTTTAAAGTCACTCAAAGAATCACCATCAAAGGTTTTAGCAGAAATGGTTTTAATATGAATTGATAGAAAGGCGACTTAACGAAGTTTGATGGCAAGGTTCACTCTATTACTTACTACATGAAAGAAAAGTACATGGGGAAAGAAAGAAAAAAAAAAGGTTAAAATCAAACTAGAGTGGTTTACACTAGAGATCAGGGGTAAAAGGGGAAGAGGTAAGGAGACCCTCCTGTTGAGTCAGTAGTTAGCAGTAGGATTTAGCAGCACTTTTCATTTAACGGCACTTAATCACTAACTAATTTAACATCTATGAAGTAGCATGATCATAGCAATGACTCAAGTTGTTACAGGGTATTTGAATCGATTCACACATGCATGCACACAAACACTGAGAGACAGATATATAAAGAGGTGTATATATATAAAGGAGTATATGCATCAAGACAGATTTATATATAAAGTAATAAATTTATAAGGAAATAGCTGTATAAAGATATATATGTGTATAAAGAAATAAGTGTATAAAAGTGTAAGTGTGTAAAGCTAGGTATACCTATTAGAAAAATTTGTCTCGAGTTCCGTGGAATACTCACTTCAAATGCCTTGGCATCTCTCAACGTGTGAGGGTTGAGTCTCGTGGAGTGAAGCACTTTCGGTCCAGGCTCCATCATCAGCTTTCAGCAACGATCCTCTGAACTTCACAAACTGGAGAGTTGCCCGAGCTCTGAGAGGCATCCCACTCCGAGGGAAATGCTGGTCGCAGCCCACTGCGGTCCAGGAGAGCTCAAAGGGCCTTGCTTTATGACTGCTGTTTATAGGTTGACAAGGTGATTGACTTTAGTCATTAGTAAATTTCCATTCTGGCCACAGTTCAAGTTGGTAATTGCTGGAATTCTAAAAATTCCAGTAGCACTGATACCGTGTTCTGCTCAAGCTATGATTCAGATAAAGGATGTACCGATGCCTACTTTTCTCAGGCCTCCAAGACCTGTTTTGTAGGGTTTCTCTTCAGATAAGAGATGTACCCAGGCCTATTTTGTCGAGTTCCCATCCCTGGCTAGGCGACAGATGTTGCTGGTACCATCAGTATTTTTCCATCCTTAGCTGTGAGAGAGTTTCTGGTACGATTGAGGGGTGCTTAACCGCCCAACTCGTTACACAAAGGCTTAGGCATGGATTTCCATAATCGTAGCGAGGCCCAGGAAAGCAGAGGGGGAAATGCACTGCCACACCTACGCTGTTGAATCAGCCGCAGTCGCACTTTGTGAGCTGCTTTGGAGAGGGAAGGGATCTGGCAAGACCCCAGCAGAGTGGAAGGGGATGCTCTGAGATCCCTGCCAAAGGCAAAGGTCCGCTCTCAGACTGCAGCAGCTGTCCTCCAATCGCAGCCCTGTCTGCTCCTGCAAAAGCAATGCCCAGTTTCTCCTGGCCAAAATTCAGCTGCTGCTGACTCGTAAACACCACCCAGAGCAATCCAGTTTCACTGCTGGTTGATCAGCCATGCGTACTGTATGTCCTACGGCTACTGGCAGAGACACACCAGCGACTCATCTGCCCTTTGCATGCTGCCTTCACGGATAGGAAACTTGCTTTCGATTCCACAGGCAGAGAGGCAGTGCACAAGGCAGCAGCAGCTTAAATAACCTGCTGCATGTGATGCATGACCTTCACATGGATACCACAGCAAGACGGGAAGAATATTTCCCTTTAGGTTCATCATCACAACAGGAATGCAGGCAGGGCGCATCTTTGACTTGGGGATACTCCTTACGGCCGTGGCCTGGGTTTTAGAACAGGAATCAAGTAGCCCAAGAATCATCAGCATCAGTATGATCTCATAAAAGATACAAATGATTTAGATTTCTCTGGTAAGTTGGCACAGCATCTGGAATCCACGCACAAATACTTTGTGACTGCAGCTGGATCTCACCTGGTCTCTTTCCTGAACTCAGACCAAGATTCAAAAGTTGGTGTACAAGAAAAATGCATGCATAATTTGCTGAGGTTCCGTTTGGGAAGATATTGATATTAGTCTCAAGCAATGTTTCCTGGGCAAATGTCTGCCAGACACACTCCAAACGATTGCCATGGCCAGAATCCCAGTGAAAGGTACATTGCAGCTGGGCATGACATATGAAGATCTATCAGATGGTATCCTCCCAGTGTGATTATGTGGATCCAAGACACTGAAATGCCAGAGGAGAAACTGGATTAGGCTGGAGACACAACACAGAAGTTACTAATAGTATTTGCTGGTTATAAAGCAGCACGGCTGTACTTAACCCAGATTGCAAACCACACAGCAAGGCTTCAGGAGTTTGAAGTGTTGGCCAGAGAGGAGCTCACGTTTCTGGACGACGCACATTTATGTGCATCCAGCCCTGCTTTCAGGTCTCTGAAGCTCACCAGCAGCAGCACCAGCTGAAAGAGATGTTGTAACCAGTGGCGGAGGCCTTGTGGTTACCTCTCTCTATCTTGGTTGTATCAAGGAGCCAACAATTTGTCTTCCCCAATGATTACATTTGGAATAAACCTATACTCAAGGGTCATTGTGGAGCAAACTGCAGACCCCCAGGTCCAAGGGAATTAAAGAAATTCGTGAGACTGCTCTACCACTGCCCTCAATGGGAGAAGGATTGTGTCCTTACCAGCAAGGAGTGCTAGCCAGTGATTTTTGGAGAATACTCCAGCTGGTACTTGAGACACTTAGAAAATCTGTGTTTGAAGAAGCCAAGGTGTGACATTCTGTAGCAGCAAAGCAGCAGTGGGAGGAGAAAGGCCCTCACACACACCAAAGGCACACAACCCATCAAAGTGTGAACGCCTTGGCATGTTTTAAATTTCCCTTTTCAGTGAACATTTTCCTTGAAGCTTCAAATGTTCACAGGGATGAAAGATAAGGATTTCCTCAGGATTTTTGCAAGGTGTTTGAGAACCTTCTCACCCCACCTTTTTCACTGGGCCTAAAACCGAGCCAGTTTGGTTTTCAACGCATCCCAGAGAATTATCCCACTGAAATTCCTCAGGTGCCTCCTGAAAGATATGAAGTCAGAATAATGATGGGAGACAAGGTGTTCAGACAGAGAAAAAAGATGTACAAAACATAACCCTTACTAAACTACCTGAAATCACAGTCTCTGCAGTCTGCATCCAAGTCTTTTGCCATATGGAACAACGAGAATATAGTCATACATCTGTGTTCTGTGTAAATGAAAAGTCAATTGTTCTTATGTTTTATGCTTTTCAAAAAGCTGTGTTAGGATAGGATCATGGGCCATAGGATCCTTAGGGTATTGCCTGATGAAAATCAGTCTAATCCCATCAGCCATGCCAATTGACCCCAGCTGAAGCTCTTTTACATGAAGTGCAAATGTTTTCTTCCTTGCCTTACCTGTAGCTGTGTTGTAGCTGGAAATTACAATACCTTGAAGTGATATCATCAGCACGCCCCGGGAAGCTCTGACTGACCAGCTCTAAGGTTAGAACCACGGTTGTACATAGCAATTTGGATTCGGTAACTCTGCTTTGTCAACTGTCTTGAGCAGACTGTTCTGATTTCTGCATTTTGTATGCTCAGCACAGTCTGCTGTAAGTTTTCCTCCTGCTGATCAGTAGAAAATTTTCCTATGGGACCCTGCTCTGCATTTCCCTGGAGTAAAGGAGATTTTTGGACTAAAAAAAGAAAAAAAAGTCAGTGTTTTTACGTTATTATGATTAATTATTTATGAAGGAATGATTGCTATAAATCCCAAAGGTTAAACTCCCTCTGCCTCCCTTCTGGTAAGTGTTACACAGAAATGTAGGAAAGAGCAGTGTTACTGTCCCAGTGATTCCAGTAATTTATAGAACAGGTAGATGACAAGAGGTGGATAAAGCTAGCAGACTAACTGCTTGCAGGCAAGAGGCATTTAATGGGGACAAGTTATTTTGTAAGAAAGAATCTGCACTAATGAAGCAAAGAAAAATTTGCAAGACATCCATAAAAACTGGTATAACGCATTGGCATTTTGTCAGTAGAAGAAGAAAGAAAAAGAAGAAGCTTGTCAGTGATCTAATACCAAAAAGTCAGACATTTGGAGTTCTAAAGTATTGGATTATTCATCCAAAGTATCTTTAATTGATTAGCCCCATGAACGTGGGAAGAAGCTTCTATTTTGAAGTGGGTGCATGTAAGGCAAATCCAGGGTAAATTTTTCCTAGTGCATTAATGAGCAAGAAGGTTAAGAGATTTTTGCTATTTTATTTAGGCCAAAATACTTGCAAATGAATTTCAAAGCTGTCTAAGAGATTTGGGCACCAGCACCACTCAGGTCAACAGGAAACCTTGTACAAACATCCAAGGCAGCTCCGCCCCCTTTTTTTTAAAGAAGGAAAAAACCTACCTGGAACATATCTTTGAATTGAATAAAGATTTTTTCATTTGCATCAGTATCTCATTGTACCCAATATTCAGAACAGAAATGAAATGCGGAAGGGTTCTTAATCAGAAGTTGTGATATTTCTTCCAAAAATAGGCCCCAAACCTTGAACGCTGCAGTTTTCCATTAATGAAGATGTGAAAAGTTGGAACACCTAAACATTGTGGAGAGAGGTTCAATTTTCTTTTTAAAAGAAAAAGCTCTCAAGGAAAACAAACACCCGCTGAAAAGAAAGAAAAAAACCACCAAAACAAAATCACAGAAAACCAAAATCTTCAAACAATTTCTGCTTAAAAGTGATCTTTAATGGAAAATTTTACCATTTTTAATTAAGGGTCAGATGGTACCTGTAAAATTCAGCCTTGCTTAAAGAAGGGTGTATAACCCTCAGAAAATTCTACCTTAGAAATGCAAAAAAAGTCATCTGGAAAAGGTGGCTGTTGAACATGCATGCACTTTTTTTTGTGCCCATACAACCAGATGATCCAAGTCTAGTTCCTCTGGCAGCTTGGGATGCCACAGAAACTTAAGAACCGCCATTCTGGATAAGACCAAAGGTCTGTCTTTCTCCAAACATGGCCAAAAGCAGGTGCCGAGGGATAGCTACAAGAACATGGCAAACATGGTGATACTTCTCCTAAAGCCTATCCTAGACTCCAGTACTTTGAAGCTCCAGGCGTTTCCAACCAGACATAATCTTTATCTATTCAATATCCTTCACTGAACCTCTTCCATAAATCTATCCCATCTCCTCCTGCACCCATATAAGCTGTCTCATCTGCAGTATCTTTCGGCAAGATGCTCCACAGATTTGCAACCCATTGTAGAGAGAACCCCTTCCCTCTGTTTGTTGGAAACTTGACACTTATCTTCATTTGATGTCAGCTATGGCAGTTAGAAGTCAGCCTAATTATATGCCAAACCCCACCTTCTTCTGCTCCCCTCTTACCTGGGGAGGCTTAATCAGCATACCTCCCCTTTTCTTCCATGTGCCCACATAAAGGCACATTTTATTCCCTTCATATACAAGAACGGCAGGCACCATCTATATATTAGAAACGTGGTCCTTTTCCCAGTAAGCTCCTTCCTTCAGCTTCAGTGGGTTTTTCAAACAGGCCTTAGATTGCCCAGGCGAGATTCTGGCTTTCACCCAAATCTCTTCTGCTCTGCAAGGTGCCACCCACTAAATAATGACGTGTCTGGAATCAGGACACCCTCAATTTGAACGGGCCATGCTGTCGTTGCATTCATCCAGTTGACTGCTTCTCCTGTCCACGGACCAGACCGACCACTTGGGGTCAAGATGTGAAAGGTGCTGTGCATACAGGTGGACTCATCCTGCTGTGGCAGAGGTATGAGCACTTTGGGAACCAGGCTAGAAGGTGGGCAAAAGGCAGCTGTGGCTAGAGGGCTTGGAAGGGGAGAACAGGGCAATGAACCCTACATCAGCGCTTTTCCTGCACGTGTAATATAGCATTTCTGTCAAAACAGATCTGTGAGTATTTCTGATGAATTTGGTTATAAAAGGAATAGGATATAGCAGCGACTAAGTGTGTCCATTTGGAAGAAATCACTAGCATGTTATTAAATATTTAACCTTCCAAATTTAATTTGTTAAATCCACTAGGAGGAGTTTCCAGATTGCTTGCAGTGTGCTTTGGGAGTGGTTCCAGGTCAGCAGTGACTTTAGCCCTGCTTACCCTTACTGTGGGGCAGAAGGAGCAACATACAGTGATGATGGTTTTGATTTCGTTTTCAGCTCTCCCCTTTTAGAAACAATGGCTCAGCTCCCAAACCGATTGTAAATCCAAGCCTCTGCAGTGGAGCTATTCTGATTTACACCAGCTGAAGGCCTGGCCTCTAGTTCAGAAGAAATGGGCTGCCAGTTTAATTACTTCATCCCAGGTATGGCATTAATAATATGGGAATAAATTTAACGCTGCTAAGTAACAGCAATACAGAGGATATTGTCACATGCATGACAATTAATGTGTAGTGCATGGTATTTCTGCTTCTCCTGAGTTCCCTTTTAAATGATGCTCCTTGTGATTTGAATTTCAAAGAGTGCTTCTCCTAGTATTTCTCATTATTGATGGTGACTGTTTGCAGGAGCAGCTCAGTGCTGCTTTGTTGGCTCATCACTTTTGATTCCATGCCCAGATGCTGAGGACAGAAGCATGCAATTAATTTGGAAGCACAACCCTTCATTGATTCCAGTTGGGAGATTTTCCTTGAACACCAAAGGCCTGATCTGTCCATGACTACCTTTAATATTGTCTTTACATGGAAAATGTCTTCCTTTTCCACTATGGATCTCTTTTGTGAAAGGGATCTCAAAACTCTGCTTGTATGTAAGAACATGCAAAGAGACAAGCGGAAAACCATAAGCTGTAAGTGATCCTCTTGCTGTTGTGGGGAAAAAGAGATCTGATTTTGGGGACACTGATGAGCAAGGTGAAAAGGACAAGCAGTTTGGGATCCAGACCTCTTCCCATGAACAGGAAGGACATGAGACCAATAAGTTGCCTTTTTTTCAAGATCATGCCTTTTTCCCCTGCAATGATAGGAGTCTTTGAGGGTCCAGACTTCCTGAAGAGCTTCCCTATACACATCCCTACCCACCTCCAGGTGCCTTGAGTCTGGAAGCTCTGGCTGGGTTAGGATAAGTGGAGTATGCCCACCTCAAAAGCATCTCCATAGTCAGAGCAGGATGCTACACGAGCCATGCCGTGAGCTACGGCACTCTGAACACAGCATGCAGATGAGTCCCTCCTGGGCTTCCTGCATTGCACAGGGCGAGCAGGGAATCACCAGAGCACCTCTACGGTATTTGTTAGGACATTTCCTTTGTGTAAAACCTGTCCTCTCTCTTTAACAGCTACTCCAGGAGATGAAAAACCCCTCATCATATGTAAAAGGCAGGTAAGGACATGGAAATTAATAAGAAAGATAAATTTATGTTCCCCTCTGCATTTTAAGATGGCATCAGTTAATTCAATGAGCATTCCTGGCAACTAGATATTTATCAGCCAGATCAATTCCTTTAGTGAATCTAGTGAAATGTTTGTGGGACCATTCATTAAGGAGTATTCAAGCCATCTCTCCTCAACTACACTACTTACTAACCATAACATCGTATCATTTTGGCCTGTCTCCTCAAGTTTGCCCTTCCACAAGTTTTCATATCAGCATCGTCCTCCTCCCCACCTGCGAAATCTGATCTTTTCTCATGGAGCTATCCATAACTTTCATCAGCTTCTCACTCTGTTATTTCTCATGTTCAGAATCTTCTCTCATCATGTCCAGCAGTTTCCCGTGGTCTGTCCAGGTAGCCAAACCTGAGGCCAGGTCCTGTCATCTGCCTGCATGCCTTAACAGGTCTCGTCCTCTGCGAGCTCTTGGCAGACATCCTGAGGAGCAGTGGAACCACGTCCTTGCCACAGGAGCTGCAGCAGGAGCCTGGAGGTGGGAATCTGAACTTCTCTTTTTTTTCATGGCATGATAATGCAGAAAAGAAAAGACTTTTTCATTTGTTTCTTGCCAATCTCAAAGCACTTTCCTAATGTTACAGGACAGGTACTGACTAGTTTAAATCTGCAAGATGATGGAGAATTCGGAAAGCATCATGTCCTTCATGCACAGCTGCTCTTGAGGCTTTTAAGCTATGAAGTTTCACCCACCACACTATGTAGGCTGCAGGCAGCAAGAAAAGGGCCTGGCACTCTCCTTAAATCACAATTGCCAAGGTGGAAATGAGACCCACAGGGCTCAGCTCAGCTCCCTAAGCACTGGGGCATCCTCCTGCCTCCAGCCACTGCTCCAGGTACAGCTGTCCCAGAGGTCTCCTGTCGAGTCCATTGACCTGGATGACACCAGACTTCTCCACAGACCCAGGCATCTCTCTTTAAGGGGCTGAGCCAACCCAATGTGACAATCTGCAACTCATTTAATTTAACTTATAGACTGCCCAGTTAAGCGTCAACATGCCCATACAAATCTAGGTCTGAGACCTCCAGTGGGACCAGGACAGGCTTTTCCTGTCCTGGCCACTTAAAGTATCAGATCTTTGGGGAAAGGACTGTCTCTTACCATGTTTATATACATGACCCTACGTACTGGGAGCCTGAGCAATACCGTAAGACAAATAACAGGTCAATTTTCATGGCATTCAACTCCAGAGAAGTGTCTGACTTAAACAAAGCGGTTATGTTGCAGTTTCACAGTGGATGAAAAGGCATTTAATATGAGATACTGAACAACTCGAGAGATCCCTAATCATATTCAAGGGGAACCTTTATCATCTCAGATATCTGTGTGTCTCTGTTCAAGGTCTGTAGCACCTAAATATTCTCACCATTGACCGGTTCCTTCTCTTACAAAAAACCCACAAGGTGGCCTTGGCATGTTTGCTGTCTGACAGATGGCCACATCTCAATTAGCACTAACCTGTGCCTTTCCCGGCTATCTCAGAAGGCCAGCACTGCAAGGCAGCACAGAAGTGGTACAGCTCCCTCTCCCTTGGAGCCGTCCGTACTGGTCAAGGAGCTGCCTTATGAATAGGGAAGCATCGGTGCCAGCACTTGCTGTAAGGCTTCCTGGAAGAATCCCAAAAAGTTCAAACATGAGAATTGCAATGTGATTTTTTTTCTGAGCTCCTGAGTCTCTCAGCTCCTGGACATATGAGAAACTGGGCCACTTTAGCTGAATTCATGTAACTCATCTAGAGCAATGGAGGTACAGACAAGCCCTTCCAGAGACCAGGCTGAGGACTTGTATATGTAAAAAGATGGTCCTGTCTCACTTTTGCTAACAGGGCCTTCCAAATTAACTTGGTACCAGATGTAAAGTCCTACACCCTATTTACTTCATCCTCCTAGCAGATGATATCTAGCAGCCACACTTTCTTGGTGCAGGTTAGGTGAAGAGTGGCGGTGATTGCATTTAGATCCCTCCTTTGTTGCAAGTAAGTGTGCCTATCCAGTTTATAAGAGTAAAGAAGTGCTCAAAGCAATGAAACATTTGATTTTGAGCTAAGCTACATGGTTCACTCAACCAAAAAATGATATATTTTACTTTTCCATTTGCCATAAATACAGAATAAGAAAAAAAAAATGCTCAGCTTGTGTTAACTCAAGCTTTCATTTTTATTCTGGTTTCAGAAATACCAGCAAACAAATCATAGAATCATAGAATCATTTGGGCTGGAAGGGACCTTTAGAGGCCATCTAGTCCAACCCCCCTGCGGTGAGCAGGGACATCTCCAACTAGATAAGGTTGCTCAGAGCCCCGTCCAGCCTGATCTTGGATGCCTCCAGGGATGGCCAAATCAACACAAACTTCAGCACCCACCCAGCTCAGCCATCTCAGCTAACCCTTTTTCCTTTCTCAGAAAGTTGAAAGGACTCCTGGCTATGCCTTTGGGGTCTGATCCAATTAAATTGAAAGATTCTTCCTGCCTTTGGCAGGAAAAGATTACAGATTTTGGGCTACTTCCCGATTGCTCTGTGCCATCATTCTGAATTATAATCAAGCAAAATGTGGTTCAGACCACACCAGTACCTATGGTGCCAGGATTTCCGACAGACAGAACCCTTATGTGCTGACCTGCAAGCCAAAAGCCCTGCACACTTTGGAGCACAGAGTCCTAGAGCCCAGTTGTGTCCTCTAAACAATGAACAATCTTGCCGTCTTGTAGACCTGGTTTAGTGTTGTTTGTTTTTTTTCTGCCTCATTATCACTGTAAATACCAGCTCTCAGCCCTTCTCTCTTGAAACCTTCTCCTTTTCATCCCCTCCATCTCCCTTTGCTAGCTCTGCACCACACCAAGATCATTCCACAACTGCTCTCCCAAGTTGTTAAAGCTGAGCACATCAACTGGGCTACCTCACCTAAACCGACAAGCATTGCCATGTTAACTGGGGTCTGTTCCTGTTGAGCTTGAGATAGCCTTGGGGATCAGTCTACCACCCGGCTGTTGCTTTAGAGGCATTAAGTGACATTTTGTTTCCTCTGCAGTGAAGGATGCTAGATCAGGGACAAATAAGGAGCCATCCACAGAACCAGCAGGAGCCTTTAGCAGAAACCTTGCAGCGAAAGATTTAAGCCAGGCTCTTCTGCTAGAAGGAGGAAGTTTCTCTTTGGTCATCTTGAAGGCCTAGGCTCCAATCTTGTACTGGGAACAGTGAGAAGGAGCAGCACTTTGTCTGTCCTCTCTCTTTCTTCCATCTCTGATGTTAGGTGGTGCTGTCGCTCTTCCTAGAGCCCAGGGATGCACTTGCAGGTCACTGTCTTGCCACTTTCCTACTCAGGGTGTCCTGGGCTTGCAAGAGCATGCACTGCACCAGAGACCCTCAGACTTTGTTTGGACAGCTGAGGACCACAGCCTAACATTGCTCCCACCAGTTCCCATGAGCGTTTTAGCGCATCCACAGATGCACCAGCTGACGATGCTCCCCAAATCCTCGTGGCTACCACAAAGCTCGCCCTCGCTTCCTGCAGCATTTGACATGTGGTTTCCAGAGAGGGACTCTCTCCTGCTCCCACGCTGTGATGCCTCCCAGGTGGTTTTGACCTGGAGGATTTCAGGACAGCTCTGTCTCCAAGGACTTTCACAGAGTTACTGCTAATGGTGGTGCAGAGCATCCACAGGAGCAAATAGCAGGCAGTCGACCAGCACTCCATGACTCTCCAACCAGGTGATGTTACTTAGGGTGCTTCTGCTGAAGCCAGTGGTCAAATGCTTGGTCAGTTTAAGTCATTCTAACAACCCTGATGAGAGCAACCAGCAGTGAAATGATTTCCCTGGAGATATAACGACATGTGCCTGCAAAGTCTCATCCCTTCCCTAACCTCTGCAAAACCCCATGTTGCAGGAAAAGCTATTTGTATGTCTCTGGTAATTTCTGCTTCCAGGTGGTATTTCCTCTTTACATCCTCCCAAATCCCTACCTCTTCACAGCAGCAGAAGACTGCAAGACCTGTGGAGGCTCCCAGGCCAACCTGGGCTGCCCTGTATCTCTCCCATCTCTCCCTCTGCTCTAGGAGACATTGCCTTCCACTCTTCCTCTTTGCAAGGATTATTCTTGTTCTTATTATTCATTAGGTCTTTGAACGGTAGCTTCTCAGGAGCTCAGGCCACAGCTGAGCCCTGCTCAGAGGCCCTGGGGAACAACTACTCAGATCCCTGTTCTCAGAGCAAGAAGGGGTCCCTGGTTGCTATGTAGTTTGTCCTGGCAGGTTCCTGGCATAAACTTAGAATAGCGAGCAGCTGCAGTGAGCCTCCAACAGTCATCAGACCCAAGGGAGGTGGTCTCTTCTTCCTCCCCTGTCTTGTCCCTTTCAAACATCTTTTCATGCTGCTCTCTGTCACCGCTGTGCTTTGCGCTTCTGTCTACGCAGGAGCTTTCCTACTGAGGTGCATCTGCATCAGCCCTGGAGGGATGAAAAATGCCTTTAGAAACAGAAAGAAAGGGTTAGTTACAATTGCTAGACACATAGCACGAATCTCCCCAATTTCTTCCCACTCACAGCTCTTACCAAGAAGCTGCGCGCTGTGTTGGCACCATGCATTAAGGATGCATTGTGCATCTTTACCTGGTGTTGAAGAGGACTTCCAGTGTTGCTGCTAGACCTGAAGAGAAACCCCCAAATCACAAACTAGTCTGCTGCAATTCACCTCACCGCAAGCCCCTTTCTATTAGTCTTTGAAAACATTTCTCCAAAAATCAGCAGGGTACCAGGTGGACAATGAGAACTGCAAATATCAAAATCAAATCAGGCATAATCGTTAGCTTCCCAGCATCAGGAATAGGCCAATTTATGACAAGCTTAGTGCGAATGGGATAGTGGCATGATTAACGCTAGTTAGAGCGCTGGTAAGCTCGTTCCGGGTGGTTTTCGGCAAGAGAAGAGGTTGACAAGAAAAAAGGGCGAAGGATGTTCTGGTCTGCAGCAACTGTTACAGGCACCATAGTTGTTGGATTGTGATTGCTCCACTAGTTAGATTTTCTTGGTTCTGCTGCAAAACGCAACTAAACCAAATGAGTCTTGATTTCCTCATGGAGAGAAAGGCCCACGGTCTTCCCAGACTGAATGAAGAACATGCTTGGTTTGGTGCAGGAAGAATGGGAAAGGTGGAGGAATAGTGTTAGAGAAAATGATTGCTTCCCTGATGTCGCTGAACCTCACCTTGATAACAGCATGGAAAACGCTTCGTTTTGGAAGTGACAGAAGGAAACAAACAGACTCATAGGATGTGGCTGCCTGGAAGCCAGAAAATTTGTCTTGATGACCCAGAAATCCCTTCCCTGCTCCGTTCTGTTGAAGTGCCATTTTTTTCTGCCAAGAAAAAATACAACAAATCCTTTTGGAAATCTTGCCACGTTTCCCCTTATTTCACAAATACTTAAGAAACTGTATTTTGCCGGGAATTCACCATCCATCCAAGCCAGCTGATATCTCCAACCAGTAGCAGTAACGCCTGACGATAAGAATTTGCACTGTAGCAGCTAGAAGTCATTTGGTTGCGAGCCAGCCCCCCTACAGTTTTGTTCCTGTACAAGCAGAACAGAAAGACAGTCTTTTTCCTAAAAGTCTTACTCGGTAAAGGCATAACGAATCTGGTTTACAGGCTTCTATTCCCAAGAAAGGAAAGGTGAAAAGCACTTTGGAGAATCAGGGCGATCGTAATTTGGGGCTATTTTTTTCTGCTGATTACATATTTATTCCCTCCCAGTGCCTATTACGTTAAGGAAGAACCTGTTTTCTGTAAGACACAAAACCTCCCTGAAGTCTGGAGCAAGTCAGGAATGAACAAGGGACTAGATATTTAGATGGAGAGATAAATCTTGTGAGTATGGCTAGGATACGCTGAAAACAAAGTCAGGGTTTGGAAGAGAACTAAAATGTTGTGAAAGAGGGGAAAAAGGGGCTGGAGGGATTTTCTGCTGAAAATCCTCAAGACAGGCAGAAGTTAGTTAATGTGTGTTTTAAAACTTCGACAATCTCCTTCAGCAAAGGTTTGGCATGGGTTATTTTTAGGAGTATGAATAACAACAAGTGATAACCCAGGGAGAGAGGTGGAGGCAACACAAATGCACCGAGGGTGTAAGGCCTCGTGTGTCTCTCCCTGCAGTGGCAAAGGAAAACAGTGATCTAAACTGGGCATGTGAGCTTCCAACAGCATTTTGAGCCATAGATGTCGAAGCATCTAGAAAGAAGTGGTGACAGAGAAGCTTTTAGGCAAATGACTTGGCTAGCAGGCCTGCTGGGGATGGGAAGAGGGATGAATGAACCCTGCTTACTTGTATTATGTACGGTTCTTAGGAAAGGAGAAAACACCACCTCAATGCTGCAGCATGCAGCCCAGCGTGCTCGTCACCACGCTAAAAAATTAAACACACAAATAAAATAAAGTTCGTCAGACCTGCTGGAGCTTCTCCATCGCCTTGGGGAGTTGGTGTGGCAAAGCTCTGGGCTCGCAGGTGCCTGTGTGGCTGTTGGGGGAGCGGTACCGGGGTCCCTCTGCGGCAGGGAAAAGTGTGGGGGGCTGCCTGGGCAGCG
>NW_009596439.1:144558-144766 GCF_000690535.1 Cariama cristata
GCCAGGGGGGGGAGGAGGAGGAGGAGGAGGAGATGGGGGACAGAGAGGGGAGGATTTTGCCGTTACCCCCTCCCGGGGTGGGGTACAGACCAGGGGATGTAAGGCTGCTCCTGCTGCAGGAGGAAAGTTGGCCGCGCTGCCAGGCAGGGCTGGCTCTCCTGCCTCCCTCCCTCCCTCTCTCCCTCCTCCTCTTCCTCCTCCTCCTCCT
>NW_009596440.1:0-250 GCF_000690535.1 Cariama cristata
AAAGGAAGCTGCTTTTCACAACGCCTGAGATCCTCTGCATCGAAATGGGAAGCTGCTCCCAGTCTGTGGACCCTCGCTTACCCGGCGTTGGATCCAGCAATTTATCAGTTCCCACAGGAAAGAAGTGAACGAACCATTAATAGACAGAAAAGGGGAAATGCTTTCTGTACATAATATTTACCCCTTTTTTTTTGAGGATGGAATTTAAAGTGATAGGTTTCAGCAAAAGAACAGCCCTCACAAATGATTT
>NW_009596440.1:281-5194 GCF_000690535.1 Cariama cristata
TCCCTACACAAACAAAATCTTCACTTCTTGATTTTAAATGAAAAAAACCCTGTCAATCAGCAAGTTCTTAGAGCACTAAGCCCTCTGCCCATGCTGTTTAAACCTAATATGACAAAACTATGTCAAAAATTTCATCTAGCTCTAGCCAAGACAGAGCCCCTGGAGCTGCGATGTACTGCAAGAGTCTGGCTGACCACGAGTACACAGGCACTCACAGGATCCCAGGTAGGGCTATTAAAGCCACACAATTAATTAGACAGTATCTGTACTGCTTGTTGAAAGAACAGGCAGGAAACGCAGCGGTAAATGTTAATTACCGTGGCCAGCAGCGTAAGCAGCACTCTGCTTCCGTGGCTGAGCACCTGCAACACCCTCCTCAAACAAAACCTGAACAAACAGCGAAAAACCTTTTCCTTCTTAAAGTTCATTTCTCTCCTAAAAGCAGGGGGGACAACCTGCTGGCTGGAACCCCGAAATGCTTCCTGTACCTTTCATGTTCCACTGCCTACAGATACCGTCACAGCAACCTGCCTGGATGGCCGAAGTGATGCTGGGGGCAAAATCCAAGGTCTGCTCCCTTAGCGGGGGGGGTATCGCCCACGGATCCACCAGCGAGGGTACCGGGGAGCCTGCCACCGCCTGCGGGCTCAGGTAGTGTTTTCCTGGGGTGTCGGGGACCGTGCCGTCGGCAGCAGCTCCCTCCTGGGAGCATCAAGGGTGCACGTGCAGAAATACAGCCCATGCGTAGGGACAGATGTGCATCGGCACGGAGATCTGCCAACACGCTCGCACAGGTACGTGCGTGCTCTTTACACACGTAGGGAAAAAGAGGCTTGTAAACCCACCGGTAAATCCAATGTCAGAATCCAGCGGATCAATAGACTGGTTATTACCATCGATGACCCCTTGCACCAGTATTTATGCTCACCAGAAGCACGTCCCACTCACGTCTGTAACATCTTGCAGCCATTGATTAACCCTTCAAGGAACGGTCTAGGTGCAACTACCACCTGAACTTTCACACGTGTGATTTCAAAATGAAATTAGCCTGTACACGGGCTAATTTTTCCTGCACGTCAGCCAAGCAGAAGTTTATTGCAGTTGCGGCTGGAAGGCACTTGGTCTCACTCAGACAACGTCTCTCCAAAGTTCCCAGTCCCATCAAGACTGCCAATTAACTTCTAATGAAGGTTGTATATAATTTTATGATCATACAGATTGGACAGTATTTCCCCTTTATTTTATCTTTATATTAACTAGCACCTGCTCAAAGATGTACAATTTTGGTTTTAATGGTTCTGAGTAGGTTGTCATATTTTAAGAAAACAGTAACATGCAGATTTTTGTAACACTACCTCATTTCCAAGAAGCTACAAGGCACAGAAATCCCATCAATGACTAATGAGTTGTGGGTTAAGGTGGACGTACCTTGCTGTGAAGTCACTGTACTATTCTCGACCCGTGCTGCCTGCCATAAAATTTTAATGCTGCTTCTGACATATTTATGAAATACCTCACCTAGTCTTTGCAGGATGACAAAAAGATTTACATTTGCAATTACTGCAAGCACATAGGTTTTAGCTATGCACTTTAAACTTTTGTACACAAGGGTATTTAACTTTAATACAACAAAGGTAGGTGGTGCCACAGAACAACCATATTGGAATTGCATTAGGAGAGATTTATCCCCCTGTACCAGGAGGACAACTGCCCAACTCATCTGCATAGAAGATGGCATTGCAATTAATGACGATGAGGAATTTGTCCCTTCCCTCTCCCAGCAGGGCCGGGAACGCGGTGCCGCTCCATGCCGGTTGCGGCAGTTGCTCACCCCAGACCAGCTCGCGGCTCTCCCCAAGCCTGACGAAAAGCAAAACTTCTATCTCTTAGAAAATATCAAGCTTTACAATACAAATACAAACACCAAGCTTTACACCAATCCCAGACTGGTGTAAAGTAAGTGCCAAAAAGCATCCTGTGGGATGAAACTCTCCAAACTGTGTGATGGAAATGTTGCGTTTGGTTCAGGTGAAAATATTCCACTCCATGCTTCGTCCTGACTTTAGCCTTTTTTATAATTTCAACCTTCATAATGATAATGTAATGTGTAGTTACTTCCAGGAATTACACAAGTAATTTAGCTAGTAGCAGAAGTAGATACAATGTTATGAGCCATAATAACACAGCTACAGTGTGGAAATCGTGAAGTCTGGAAATTAAACATTTTGGTAGCTTGATAAAGGTACGTTGCCGCTGACATGGAAGCAGTCCTCAATTATCTCCAAACGCAGGTGTGAACCGGGGCAGGAAAGCATCTGCATGGCCCAGGGAGCATCCTCCCACATCGGCGTCTTCCCAGGCATCCCACTGGTGTCCCCATCCCCAGTGACCATGTCGGACCACGCCGGGGCCCAGCCACGGCTCAGCTGGGATCAGGCCAGAGGCTCTGGCTATGTCAGGCGACGGCCGGGTCCTGCCCTTTCTGCCGAAGCGGCAGCACCTTCGACAGACGGAAAAGTCCCTTGTCCTCGTGTAAATCCCCTGCGTGGATGAGCGCTCCCAGCTGAGCCACTCAAAAACCTCAGCATCTGAGCCCTTCTGCCTGCAAGACCAGGTTTTCAGCTGGACTCCAGGCTTCAGCCACCCCTGGACTGGGACTTTAGCACGTCAGCAGGGTCTGATTTCCCCCTCTGGTTCTTTCTGTCATCGTGTGGAGTTTGTGCCAGCTCTGAAATACAGAGACAGCGCCCCAGCAGAGACGTCGGTTTTTCTTTCTGACACCAAACACAATGCAAATGAACACCTGAGTGACAGACGACAGATAATTTCTCACTTGATTTTCACGGCACTGCTTTGGTTTTACACCACATCCACCTTGCAGTCATCCTTTTAATGCAGAGAAAAAACATGTCAGCCGATCTCAGGTCAATCTCCGGGAGCGCGGCAGCTCGGTCCTCTGGCAGGATGGACGTTCTGCTGGCAATATTTTGTAGCCAAAGCCATTTCCAAGTAATGTCTGCAGCTGCTTAGCCTGGCCTTATCCAGCTGAATCAGTCAAAAATTGTGCCAGGGAAGAGCACACGTGGTGGGGAAGGGATGACGGACGGGGTGTCTCCTCCCACGGGTAGTGGGCTGATGCTTGAGGACACAGTGGCTGCTGCGGAGCATCCCCCGGCAGGACCCATGGCTCCCCACATGTCCCAACAGCCCAGGGCACACCTCCACAGGACAGGCTCCTCGCAGAGGGCTGGCATTACGTTTCCTGACTTCAGTAAACGTGCAAGATCAAAGACTGAGGCGGTTCCTTCGTGCGGAAGGAGGTTGGTCGGAGGAAGAGAAGACGGGGCAGGCTCGTCACCCCATGCCCAGCACCTCTCACCGACATGCCCAGCACCTCTCACCGACACAGCAAGCAGTCCTTCTCCCACCTGGGCACTGCTTATCCCACCCCGGAGTCCACGCACACCTCTCCATCGAAGTAAAACATCTGTGTACGCTGGGAAATTATCTATTCTGACACAAAGCATCTGTGTGGCAAAGCAACCTTTGCTGCTGCTACCTGAGACCGACAGGATTTAGTCATAGCTGCTAAACGGACGTTGAGTCGGGACCAGAACGCTGCATTTAGTCTTTTTATGCAGGAATCTAGGAGGTTACATTTAAATTTCCCAGCTTACTCCGCAGTCAGCGCAGAGTTTGATCCCGAATCTACCGCAGTCATAGGTGACAGATGATTTATTTGCAATCAAAGTGCCCCAGTGCCATATTTGCTGCTAGGAATAAGCGAACGCATCCCTCTTTCCGCGGACTTCTCCCTTCCCCATCCAGGCTGCCCCTCTCCTGCTGGAGCAGCCGGACAGCCCATGAGCAGAGCAGACAGGAGACGTCCTCCCACCTGCATCCCTCTCTGCAGGGCTCTACACCTGCCCGACACAGGTGCACACACAACAGTTTTCCAACAGAAACACTCCTTCCTACAGCTTGACAGCCTCCACTTTAAAATGCGTTTTCAGAGGAAAGTTCTGCTGTGGAAACAGGGCAGCCCTTGGAGCGCCTTCCTTCATTTTTACAAAGGCATGTCATTTTGCTTAAAATCTTTCACTTAATTTCCTTTTCTTTCCATTACCCCATTTTGTTTCTTTTCCACTGATCATTGCACTGTGCTGCACTGCAATCTATTGTAATGCCTTGGCGTTTTCATTTGTTTTGATAAAGTCTCAACGTGTCCAGAAACTGCTGGAAAGAGAATACTTAATTCTCAAAATATTTAATCTCAACTTGTGCCATTGACATCAGTTCTGAGCACTGGAGTTTACCACAGGGCAGATTTTCTACATTCAAATAGTCCCAACTGCAAGCAAACTCCCTCCAGCAATCATCACACAGAAATCAAGCCTAAAGTCTTGGAAAACAAGTCCAGCAAGTGGTAAAAAGGCTGAATTCATAAATAAGACACCGCAGGAGAACAGCTGCAAAGCCTCTGCGCAGGTCATCCTGCAGCGGCGAAGGGGAGGGTGCGGGGTGCCGGGGTGCAAGAGCTGGTCTCTGGTGTTCCCCCGAACATACACACGCTGGAAGCAGGAGACATCCAGTTCATCGCAGGACAACTTGGAAAGTGCCTACTACCATCACGAAGCCGGGCAGATATCGAACCCCTCAGGTTGTCACCCAGAGCCAGACACATCTTTCGGTATATGCAGATACCCACGGTTGGGATGACACGCGAGAAGCCACCCTTCCACGGGGTGCTCAACACGGGTGGCAGACAGGCCGGCCAGGGTCTAATGCCCGGGAGGAAAGAAACTGCATCCTCCCCAGCACCCACCACACAACGAAGCACTTGGAAGCCGTGCTGTAGAGCTTGGATGTGATGGGAATACAGCCTCTGCTCTCGCATCACTGCTACCGGCAGG
>NW_009596440.1:5258-7131 GCF_000690535.1 Cariama cristata
CGAGGAGGAATACTGCATGAATACCGCAGCCATCTCACACTCACGATCACGGACACAGCAGGTCATGAAGTGCTTTCCACTCCACTTACTTTGAGGATCTCGGTGCTTGCTCATAGTCGAACACAGTTTGTCAGGAAACTGCCCAATCGATTCCGGCGGCTGGGTCCAGCTCCCGCACGCATCCAGCACACGATGCGCAGAGCTGCTCCAGCGCCCGAGCCACCGCTGGCAGCCGTGACAGATGCTGGGCACACCACAGTGCCCAAAGCTATGGCAACGTGCTGTTCCTAACAGTGATGTTTTTGTAATCTCCCATTTTTTTAAACTCTGGGAACTGACACAGCACAAGGAGACACAAGCGTAAAAAGGCTGAATACTCAGAATGATAAAGCACTCTGCGTGCTCTCACATGGCTGTTAGTCTGGTCTGAGAAAACTCATCACAAGCAAGGGGGGCTGAGTTCAGCCCGGCAAGTAGAAGTCGGTCCAGGTCAGCTCCAGACACGCTTTCCCACCTTGGAGGCAATGCCTGCGGCACGGCTCAGGACATCGGGCACCTTAACTGGCGTTCCAGTGCTCTGCTTCATGAATCCAAACCACTGCTCCCCAAAATCAGAACTAATTTAGACCTCATGCCTTTCTAATTACAGCTAGCTTTTTCTTATTCTGATTCCACCAACGGACAGCTGTCAATAATGACAAAACCAGAGCAAACGGGAGGGGACCCGTGGAGGGCAGAGGATGCAGCAGCATGCCTCACCCATGGCACACCGTGTCCCGGCTGGACACCGAGTTCTCACCAGTGGCACATCAGGGGCACATCGCCTGGGGAGCTGCTGTCACCGCTGGTTTTGAGAGCCAGACAGACAATGATCTGCTAGAAAACCCTTTGTAAAGCTGTTCCTGCCTTCCCATAGGAGGGGGAGGACGGCAGCGCACCCTGCAGCCCCCCCCCAAACAGAGGGGATGTCCTTGGTGCCCAGAGGAGACCCTGGGAGCTGCCTCGGTGGGGGTGAACGGACCCTGCGTAGGGCAGGCTCTGCCAACCAGCCCAACGTGGGGCAGCTCCCGATGCCAGGTCCTACACAGCTAATGCAATTAACAAGCAGAGCGCAAGCTTTTAACACATTTCACCTACAACCACCTCATCTTTAAATTTCTGGTTCCAGGTATTTTGGTGTAGACACTCATGTTTGTGGTAGCTGCCAGCAGGATGGGGCTCAAAACAACCAGCTTGCAGGGTTTAGTAACACAAACAAACCAAAACCAGCAACAAAAGACTTTTTAAATTCTCACTGTTGCTTTTATAATCGCTGGTATTGCTTAAAGGCAGGCAGCACGTCAGACCCATCACACTGAACGAACCATCAACAGGGAATCGCCTCTGTTTTCAGCTGCCACCAGTGTCTCCTTGTGGGTCCCTCAGCGCCTGCTGCACAGAGACAGGAGCTGGAAGGGTCCCACGGTTCCCCCTGCCCGGAGTCACGGGACAGAGCCCCGTGCCACCAGCTGGGCACCTCCAGCCCTCTCCTCCCCGTCCGCAGGGACGGCGGGCAGCCACGATGCCGCAGGCAGCATCCCTGCGATGCCGACCACACGCCGCTTTGCCCAGCGCGGCATCCTCCGCAACGACACTCCGCGAGTTCCGTAAGCATGGCCAAGCCAGGATTCCCGGGCAGGGACCCCAGAAGAAATGACCACAGATCCCAGCTTCCATCCCTCAGCGTCAAAAACCCCCAACAGCAACACTTTTTGCCACAAACAGCGGTTTAACTTGAAAATCAGTATCCGAACAGAGCACTCCTCTATCCTACGGGCGGCATCGCTCGGCTGCTGGAGCCCCAAACCCCGGCATCCATCCCCCGGCGCGGAGG
>NW_009596440.1:7165-23777 GCF_000690535.1 Cariama cristata
CCCCCGCCGCCCCACAGCCCCCCGGCGTCGCCGCGCGCCGCTGTCGGCTGACGCGACTGATTGATTTGACTGAAGGTAGCCAAACTGTCACTCAGGAGGTGCCCCCTTGGTACCTCTTCTGGCTGGATCTACTTGAGGGTGGGCTTTGCCTGAGCCGCTCCTGTCAGGGATTTCAAAGGGAACAAGCGGCTGAATGCGGATCTGACAGCTCGGCCGAATTAGGGCTATTTGCATGCTAATTTCCACCGTGCTTAACTCACTGGCAGACCTAGAGCGAGAAGCAGCCTCTGCATGTTTGGAACAATGCTTGACTGATCTAGCTGCGTTAACGAGCAAATTATGGTAATTTTGTTATTACAAATGCATAGAAATTTCCAAAGAGTGGAGCAATACAATATGTTTTCTCTCCTCCTCCTCACTCCTAAATACAGACCCTTTTGTTTATACACACTTCGCCTTGCTTACTTATGTTTAGATATGCACAGTGTCTCACCTCGACGGGAGGAGGCAGAAATTACGGCCGGAGGAGGGGGAGCCCGCAGAGCAGACGGGACCGGCTTTGCTGCGCGTGGGACACTTGGGACCGCATCCTCAGCTGGTGTAAAGCAGCAGAGAGCCTCGGCGGTCGGGGGTCGGGGCTAATTGACCCCAGTTGAGGATCGGGTCTGTAAGAGGAAGGCGGGTTTGGAAGCAGCAGATCCAGAGGCTGTTGGCTTCCCAACATTTCACCTTCTTGCCCTCTCCAGGGTAATTTCTAAATCAATTTAGTGAAATAATATCTGACAACATCATATTGAAAACAATATAAATTTTATCTATATTCTGTGCAAGTAGGGTAATTACATTCCTGCGAGACGAACACCAAAACGTTTCTCCAGGTTTCCAAGATGCTGGCAGACCCTCCCTCAAAACGTACACGAGCAGCAGATAAACGCATACCATTTACTTAACTGCTTCATTATTAATTAAGGGAATCGTTTGTCAGTTGATTTGCAATCTGGTATTGCCCCAAGATATTTGTGATGGCACATCACTTGCTCCATCACATGTGATGAAACTTCTCCAGGATTTGTATTCCGAGATTACGAAAGGGTGGGGAGGCACCTCTGTGGAATGACCCTAGACTTGGGGAAAAAAAAACAGTAAATTTGCTTAAACAGAGAACGCCAAATGTCAATACTGCTGTCCTTTGGCAGCAGGTCTTCTGGCTGTGGCAGCAGAAGCCATGGGTGCTTTTGTGTGCATCTGTGGGGGGTGAAGGTGTTTTTGGGGTGCACCGGGTGACAGTTGGGTTTGAGCTACGTGAGCTGCAAAAAGTGGCGATACCGGCACAAAAAAGGTACGTGTCCACTATGCAAGCAGAGATACACATCCCCGCCGTAACAGCAGCACAAAGCAGGTGGAGCAGATGCCAAACGGATTTAGGAGTCACCTCCAGGCTCCAAGGCGGCAACTTGCAAACTTTCCACTTCATCAAAGAAATGTTAATGTTTATTCCTCATTTGCTTTAGGTCCTTCTGGCACAAAAAGCTTGATTCTCCTTTCACTTTCGCTGGCCAGAACATCATCGCTGTCCAAGTAACCAAGCCGTTGCAGCTTCATGCTGTACATCAGAGTACGACCCGGCCCAGGCTGTGCCACCGATGCTCTCATCCACATACTGTAATTCAACTTCTCTGCCCCTGTTTTCAAGCGTTTTTACCTCCCAGCTGCCTCGCTTTCAAATATTTACTGCCGCCTGTCAGGAGACTACAAAACGCTATTGCAAAACTTTGGCAAAGGCAGAGCCAGAACAAATAATCTAAGTGCATGAAAACAACTATGAATAAAGTCTTCAGAGTGCCGGGGGGGGACCAAACCCCACCAATTCCTACAGGCTTTATTGCAGAGGTCCTGCATCCCGACTGCTGCCTCGCGGTCCCCATCACGACACAAGGCTCCCGCTCCTGCTCCCCTGCACCCCTCGCCGCAGGCTGGGGTCCAGCGGGCTGAGGGGGGGTGCTCACCCTTGCAGGCTCAGGTGGGAGAAACAGCCCCATAGCGAGAGATCACACAGTCTCGCTTCTCCTCTGCATTAATACCTGCTAGCCATGAGGAAAAAACGTGTTTGAAAACCACGTGTTTTGTTTCCCAACATCATCTCCTTCAGCTTTGCACGTTAGAACTAGCATCCTCTCCTAGATAAAAGATTGCGAGTGACACCGTTGCTATTTTTTATGCTTTTCTTTTCAAAGCCCAGTTTTGAATGTCACTGTTTTCAGGTCCCTTTAGTCGGGTAATTGCACATAGACTTCATATAAAGGAAATTCATTTGTTCAGGGTCACTGCGTGGTTTTTCATTAAAAACAAATTACCGGTGTTCAGAAAGGACATCTGGGTTTCGAGAGTCCCATTAATGACTATATTTTCAGCATCACTATTCCGGACAGTCTACCCTTTGCTGTCACCCGGCGCGCAGGGCTCGCCAGGAGAGGAGGGGACAGGGTGAATGACAGTCCCGGGGAGGGGACAACGGGTGGCAGGGAGGGGGCTCCATCCTCGGAGACGGGGAGAGCGAAGAGGGGGGTAACACAAACCGAGGGGCAGCAGCGGCTGCTGTCCCAGCACTTCTAACGCAAGACCTGGAGTAAGTATTTAAGTGAACCATCACGGTTACTTGAGCAGAACCTTTTTCCACCTCAGCCACGGCACCATAAGCCTGATGGCGAGGGCAAGCAGATGCTGAAGCTGGACACAGGCATCATTTGCCCAAGCCCCTGCCCAGCTCTCACTGTCCCAGCCATGGGAACCACCGTGAGCCCCCTCTTGCCCCGACCGCAGCAGGCACCCGAACGGGACACAGCTCCTGGGACAGTGGTCTTCAGAGCAGGTATGCAAGCCACAGCTCTGACACTGCTTCTCATCTCTTCCCCTCTGTCCCCTTACCGATGGCCACCGTCTTCCCCACACATGGGAGGACAGAGGCCTTCAGACATGTCTTGGGAGCAGTCCCACAGGCACAAGTAGTGATCCGTAGAGAGAGAGACCTGACCCGGTGCTTGGAACAGTCTGGTGGTGCATGGAGCAACCGAGGACCAAGAAAAGACCCCAGCCAAGCAGCACCAGTCCCCGTCACCAGGCCAGCCCCAGGCAGCAGTGCACCAGAGCCCAGGCGGGAGGAGGAATGGTGCTGGAGAGAACCTCCAGCCTCCCAAAGGCGAGGGAAATACCGTAAAGGTGTGCTATCAGTCACCAGCAGACGGTCGCTCCAGCAGTTCTTCACCTCAAAAAAGGTTCTGGGTGACCCACACAGGTCACAGAGTAAAATCCCTGTAAAGATTGCATTTCCCAGTGATGTGCTCCCAACTAGCTGCTGCTGCGCTCCTAAAGCCAAACCTGCAGATGCGAGGTAGTAAAGAGAGCAAAGAGAGCAGAAGTTGCCAGCAGAAGACAGCACCACCTCCATCAGAAGAGCCAAACAGCCCTGGGACTGACTCTCAGGAGAGGAGTAAGCAAAGCCGGGTGGCACCAGGCACCGGGCTGCGTGTAACTGGATGGGATGGAGCAGATGCAGTTTGCTCCTGCCTGCACTTCCCAGGAGACAAAGGGAATGCTGCTGGGGAAACACTGCTCCGTGTTTCTAAAGCGACAGCGCATTAGGGGCGCAATCACAGTGTGAACAAATAATAACAGTAATACCAAATTATTGGAGGTAATTTCTGCATATAGCATCTCATTAACTTGTGGGATCCTGTGCCCCGAGGTGGTACTGAGACCACGAACCTAGTAGGAATCAATAGTGGATTAAACCTCTAAACAGATAATGAAAACATACAGAGAGCTACACTAGACAAAATAAACATTTACAAGCAATATAAACTCTCATGCTTCAAGGCATAAGTCACCAGATGATGAGAATTAAAGAGAAGTGTCCACTTTGGGCAAGCTGCTCCAGGAGCTGCTGCGTGCCCTGCCCCAGCCACGGGCAGGTGAGGACGGTGGGCAGGCGGTGGCTGGTACCAGGACCCCGCAGCTTCCCACGACAGATGCCGCATGATGCTGTCGATCTGCTGCCCGCTCCCAGCACTTCCAGCAACATTCACCAACAGTCACCAATTTTACGCAGGGTCCACCCACCTTCCCCCTTTCATTCCTGGTCTCCTGGAGGAGGAGTGGAGCTGGGCAGCCGGGTACGGAGCACGGGCGGACAGGGGATGCTGAGCCAGGGGCCGGGAGCCGGCACCATCGTGGCTGCACCAGGGTCACATGTGGGAGGAGGAACGTGGAAGGCAATTTCTCCTGGTCCCTGGCACTGCTCTGCGACAGGGAAGCTGTCTGTATGGTTCCCTCTGGCCTCCGAGCTGGATTCACGGCTCTGTCATTTAACGGTGATTGGGGTCTAGAGAAGAGCTGACCCATCTGTGCACCTGCGCGGACTGCTGGCATCACTGCTTGCCAGAAAGGGACCTTCTTCTCCTCCTGTTAACAGCTTATTGACTCTGCCTCTGCTCACAGTATCAGGCAGAAGCATAAGGATTCCTGATTCTGCAGTATATTTTCAGCGGTGCCGTCACCAAAACATTGAGTCATACGATGATGGGCTATTTCAGGATGGAAGGGACTTCAGGAGGTCTCTAGACCATGCTCATAGCAGATTCAGCAAAGAGGCCAGACCAGGATGCTCAAGGGTTTCATCCAATGTTCAAGGATGGAGACCGCACAGCTCTGAGCAACCTCTTCCACCGTTGTACCCTCCTCATGGAGACGAAGTTTGAAGCTTTTCCTCATACCCAGACTGCATCTTGCCTGTTTCAACTTATGCCCATTTCATCTTTGTGTTGAAGGACCCAAAACTGCACTATTCCCATTGTGAGTCTGTGCGTGCCAAGTGAGGGGGATAACCCCTTCCCTCCAGCTCCTGGTCAGGATGCTGCTGGTTGTCCTCACTGCCAGTGCATGCTGCAGGCCGATGCTCAGTTCCCGGTCTGCCCACATCCCCGGAGTCCCTCCAGCAAGCCTGCCAGTCCTCAGCCTGTTTTGTTCCAAAGCGCTCCCTTCCCTGGTGCAGGATTTCACATTCGCCCTTGTTGGATTTCATGCTCCTCCCCCAGCCTGCCTAGGTGCCTCCACGTGACAGCCCCACTCTGGAGCATACTGACGGCACTCCTCAGCTTGGCATCATCTGAAAACCTGGCGAGGTATGCTCTTTCCCGGTTGTGGATGAAGATGCTAACCAGGACAGACCCCCAGCCGTATCCTGCAGCACCGCATGTGCTACCAGCATCCAGCTGGAGCGTGGCATTAACCCCCACCTCCGAGCCTGACCACGCAACCATCTGTTTTCCCATCTCTCTGCCCATTCGTCCACACCACAGCATTTCATCTGTGCCCTGTGCCATCAGAGCACCGGGTCCACTGGGACTGCAGTGCCTCTTGGAGAGCTTCTCTCCGGTCACCTTTATGGGGTGACATCCATCAAAAGGCAGGAGAAGTGTGCAGGGCCAGTGACGTGCCGAGGGAATGCATTTACGGGAGCCTCAAGTGATGCCAGCTCTCAGTTCACAAAGCTCTGGGCTGAGACTGAAGCCATGTCTTTGCTTGTTTGGTTCCTTTAGAGAACAGTATTTGATTAATTTATTCTCTGGGACAGAGCAGACACTGACAAGCCACATAAAAAAGGGAACTCCCCGTTGACACACAAGTCCCTGGTTTTGACGGGAAGGAAGGGAGGAGATCTGAGAGCGTGGACCGGGTGTTTGTGCCAGGCATGGGGATGCAGTGGGGACAGGTTCCTGTGCGCATCCCTGCCTGTGTGAGAGGCAGGGAAGGACCCAGGGCTGGCGGGGGAAGAAGCCTCTCCTGCTCAGATGAACAGCGGGTGAGCTAGAAAAGAGAAAAGCACAGAGCAAGAAGCTGAATCCACACAGCTCCTGCTTCCAGCTTGGAAATGTCAGGGAGCTGGACGGTCTCCCCTGCCCCGCAGGCGTGCTGCAGACCCCCAGCAGATATGGGACAAGCAGCGTGGCGAGGGACGGGTTTACCGACAGCAGCACAAGCGATGGCAGCAGCAACAAGCATGCAACAAAACACCGCCTACGTCTTATCGTGTATACAATTTCTCCCACGTCTCTAAGCACTTAACTCACACAATTACTTAATTACAAGCAGAAATTCATGGCTAACGATTAAAAATCTTATCAAGGAAGCACACTTCTAGCAGATGCTCTGAAAACTATGACAAGTCAGCGGCAGGTCGTGAAACGAATCCCTGAGACCTGGTACAACAAACACGTGCCCTTGCCCGCCCACGGCAATTTGGCCATTTCAGAACGAGCAGGGATGTGCCAACAGCACCAGACCGGACCGGTCACCTGCTTCACGGTCAGCCCCTCGGCAGCTGTGCTGCTCACCCTAGCAAGGCTCTGAAACCGGTCCTGCAAAGGACAGGAGTCAAAGAAGGATTGAGAAGGTATTTTGGATGCTAGTTAGCAAATTCTCACTTAAATGAGAAGGAGAACCTACAGAAATTGCAGCTGACCTTCACACTAGCTGGAGCAGAAGGTTGTTATTAAAGGAACCAGTGAGAGGAACAGTGCTGTTATTCAATATAATGGGTCACACAAGGCTATGTGTAGTTAAAAATAAATCTATTACCCAGGAAAATCGGCTCAGATGACTCTACATCATCAAAATCTCACTGCACCTCCTCTGACTGAGCACTGCCAAGCCCCAGCTCCTGTGGTTTTGCAATCCCACCCCGGCAGCTGCTCCCAAACAGCTGTTAACTCCCCAAAAAAGAAGGAATAGCAAGTATTGCCCTTAGCTGGGGAAGGGGCGGGGGCTTACAGCCTGATTTTTGGCAAAAGGTGCTCTGAAAGGCGGCGGTAGATTCCCACAAGGTTTCTAAAAGCCTCTAAATCTCCACCTTTGCTAGGAATGATGTGTCCAACACACTCAGGCTTTCAGATGTTCACTCTCAGGAGGATGCCCGCAGAGGGAGGGGGGGGCTCAGGGCATCAGTGAACAACCAGCCGAGGAGGGAGCGGGTGGGAGAGGAGGGGACCGGTGGGGCAGGACCCCCGGACACGGACACGACCGGCGGAGCCTGCTGCTCCCCAGGCTTTAAGGCGCGATTACAGCTTGTGGTCCTGCTAAAGAGTGGATGCAAGTTCAGACCTTCACCTGATGTGAGCAGTCGGCCATGCCATCGCCGTCAGGCCGGCCCGGCTGAGGAGGGAAGAGATACACCAGTAACGGTGTCGGTACGTGTGTGTGTCCGTGTCAGTACGTGTGTGTGTCTGTGAGAAACGGCGTGAAACAAGGATCAAACCTCATGCTCTTTTCAAACAAGACTTGCTTTCAGGTGTTCACTTCTTATTCTCACTTCTCACAGCCTGCTTCTGACACCCTCTCAGCATCTCTTCCTGAGGTTACATTTTACGTGTAAAAGTTGTTTCTACACAACCCATGCTTTAACTTCCATAGCCAGTTTCTAACTCTAATACACACATAAAATGACTGATTTTTTCTTTACTCTTTAGTGATCTACTAGAACCCAATTTGCAGAACATAAGCAAGACTGGTACCAAAGACTAACCGCGAAAGAGCCTGGACACCAAATCACTGCCACCAACTCCCACTTTCCTACAACGAGTGTTTTTTCTCTAAATCACCAGCTCCTGGAGCCATGTGATTACAAACCAAACCCCACTTTGGGGGATTTTCCTCAATAGCTCTTTGACCTTGCTGACTGCAAAGAGCTGGCTCAAATGACCTGAAGCGCTTCGAAAACAACAGGGGAAAGAAAGAGAATCCCCAAGTTACTACCGCTTTTCAAATCATATGATACTTAGGGGCCCCATTCATGACTTTTAACATACATGTTTGGGTCTCAGAATACTGCTTTCCCTCATAGCCAGCAGTGCCTGTAACATCCAGACCAAAGGCAGCAGAGCTTGGGGACAAATCCCGGTAGTTCTTTCAAGTTGAAATAAATGCGTTGATTCCCAGCAGCATCTGACCTCCAGCGCTGGGGCAGGAGCGAGCCCACCGCTGTGCCCCCACCGCTGCTCGCTGCAGGTACCCTGATGTCGCCGTCCCACCGCGGGCCGTGCACAGATCCGCAGCCGACAGCGACGGAGGACTGCACCGATGATGCTACCCACCGGCAGACCCTGCTCTGCCCACCCAGGGTGCCTGCACACCCTCTGCTCCCGCTGGCCACACAGGCAAGTGCTGGCCACCGGCTGGCTCATTGCACCCAGTGTTTCTCACTGCGAGGCTCCAAAAGGGGAAGGAAATTACGGAAACAGAGCATCCTGAGGACAACTCAGTGTTCCCCGGGAGTCAGCGGGACGGGCACCGTTTTGCACAGAGAAATGTTGAGGTCAGGACATGTCTGGCCCCAAAGGGCCAGCGACCTGACCACTGGGGCAGCATGGAGGGACACAGCATCTTCGGAGAAAACAGGCGGGTTAGAGCAAAGCCTGTGTCAAAGTGAAAGAGCCCGGCACGGTCCAAAATGGAGCAATCCTCAGAGGAAAGACGCTCTTTCAGCATCCCAGTGTAAACGATTTGCTTTGGCAGTCTACAGGCTGGATTCTCTCCCATGCTGGGGACCCTGGTCTCCCTTCACTCAGGACCACTCCACACCTCCCCTTCCCCTTCAGTGCTGTGCCTTCTGCCTCGTGCTCGCCTCAGCACAGAGCATCAACAGAGTGCCACGTTTTCCTCCTGAAATACTGTCTATTTCCTTTCCTTTTATTTTTTTTTTCCCTCCCCCCATTTTGAAGACTCACCAGGCACCATTCCTGTCAGCGCTGGAGCGGAGTAGCTGCCCTGTCCGGCCGGGGGGACGTGCGGGGGGTATCCTGGGAGGGTTGTGCTTGCCAGCTCACGACCTGAGGAATCAAACCAACAAATCACCACGTGAGCATCGCGACGAGCGGACACGGTTTTACATCTCCCCGAGCGCCCAGAACACAGCCATGCATTTGTCATCACTGCTCTGCGAGGACCAGCGTGGGATTTCCAGCCTGGCAGGGAGGGCAGGCAGAGTTTTGCTTTCTCTATAAGCTGCCACAAAGCTCCGATGAAGTGAGAGACGGGAAGGGGAAGAGCAGAGCTCTGCAGGGAGAGGAGCGCTCCCGCCTGAACTCCGGCTGCTCGCCGCTATTCCCAAGTTCCTCCAAAGCTCAGATTTGTAAAGCCAGAAACAGCGAAATGTGAAATAACACTGATCTTAATGACACCTCCCCAGAAAACTCTCCAGAAAATCACAGTGCACAGGTTGACAGTTTGCAGAGATCTAAATACAAATCAGGGCGTTGTTTTTATCTCTTATTAAAGCCAGCTAAAAAAAAAAAAAATAAAAGAACAAACACAGGACATTGAGACATGAAGACAGTTTAAAATACAGTTTGCTGTGGTGCCAGAAGAAGGGTCAGATTCGCATCCATCTGTCACCACAGACAGAATCCAGGAACCCACTCATGGTCTTCGGGACTCCCTCGGCATCCTTGGGCAGATCACTCACCCAAGGACAAGTTTCCCTCGAAGAGCACCCAGGCACCTGGTGGCATCTGCCCTCAGGCACCACGGCTGGGTCTGCAGCTGGACGCAGGGGCTGCTGTCCCTTCCTGGTGGGCATCACACGATCTGCCACGGGGATCTGCCCGATTCACCGCCCCAGCAAGGGACGGCGCTGCCGGATCCTCCAGAGACCGGGAGGAACAAGGGGACCCTCACGGCGGGGACTGGCCCCTCTGGCCAAACCGCAGGCTCAGAGGCAGCGGCACAGGGCGGGCACCGGGCTCTGAAAAGCTGAGTGTGCGCTTCAGATAAGAGAAAGGGACCCCGGGCTGCAGGGAGACCCTGGCCCTTGCCCGAAGGATGTCACCCTGCTCCTCTTAACATCTGCATGGCACAGACCGCTTGGGCTCCAGCCAGCTCCGAGATGCTGTTGGCCCAAAACAGCTCGTTAGATGGGCAAAAATCACTGTGAGGGCAGGTTCCTTCATCGAAACATGGCATATCGAATCAACAGGAAAAGTTACATGGCTCTGTCGATTTTAGCTCCACTGACAAGAAGAAATGCACAGATTTGTGTGTTCAAATTGTTTTCCACAGGCATTTGATTTTATGACAGTGGTTTTTTCAAGTCTCTAGAGCCTGGAGAGGTTAAAACTAAGCATTTTCCCATGAGCCAAAACCATTTTCAAACTTTTTTAGTTGGCAGAGATTTTGAGCCATGGTTCCATTTCAAATTGATCTAAAAATAAAATTTTAAAATCTTTCTTTTTTCATTGCCATCAAAGAAATGAGACCTCATCTGATGAGACGAGAGACGGGAATGCGAGTTATTGCAAATTGCTGCTCACCACCCCCGGGCCATGGCCGCGAAGGCCGCTTCCCCCACCGCCCCCATCAGACGAAGGGGTCCGTGCCGAAAAGCTCCGGCAGCGCCTGGCACGCAGGCATCGCCGCAGCGATCTCTCAGCACATGCCCCACTTTCCTTGGCGCTCTGCATCCACAAATCGGGATGCGTGCTGTTCCTCTCAGGCCCTTCCTACAGAATATTTATGGTGCATCCACATCCTGAAAGAATTTAAGGTTCAAAACAATTGATTAATTTGCTCTCCACTTCTAGGGGGAAGCCAGATCCCTTACGGAAGGGCATCATGAATTCTAATTATTCGATGCAGGCAGAAAACGGCTCTTTTAGATTAAAAATGTTCTCCCCTCGTCACTGCCCTGCTTCCTTCTCTCCCGCACAAAAATAAACTCTGATTATGTCACCTCTGCAGCTGAGGGAAGGCAAAAGTATCTGCGATCTACTTAAATTTGGTCGTAGACGCAAAGTTCACCCTCAGCGCTGGCAGGGAGTGATGGCCCTTGGCCAAGGGCTGTCCCTAACACAGAAGAGCATCTCACAGCCTGACCTCCGCGCTGCTACCACCGTCCAGGAGCCCTCCATAGACCCAAGAAAGGACTCCACCGCTCTTAGCGGTGCGGTGTCACCATGGAACGGCCCGACGCCTTGTCTCCCAAAGGTGCCTACGTCTATGGGTGAGCTCCCCCTCCCAACCTGTCCCACTCCTCACTTTCCAATAGCTATTAAAAAAAAAAACCCAACATTGTCTTACAAGCTACTCCAATACATTGAAATATTACAACATTTCTCACTTTCTGTAAAGCCACTGTCATACCCACCACGGTTAGGATCACTATCAAGGGCACCGCGCAATGCAGCCACCATGGAAGACACCAAGAAAAGCAGGATCTCCACTCCTCTGTTAATCAAGACGACATCACTCACGGTCTGTTCTGCCAGTCTGGTTGGGTTTCCGTCACATCCCATTTTCAAATTAAACATTTTGGCATCTGCCGACAAATCTTTATAGCACGGTCACTGCAGCCAAGCCTTGGGCAGGGGCTCGGAGGTGGCGAAGGGGGTCTGGTAAAAGGTGACCAAGGGCACAGCTGCAAGTGCTACAACCCCACCTCGTCCTCTCAATTGCATCCTATGTCCTTTCTGCCTAAAAAAGAGTGGAGCATTCCCATTCTCTATGAGATTTTTCACCCAAGATTGGCAAGCTTCAATTGCACTGAAAGAACTGATTTCAGTGAAACACTAATAGCCCTGGCACAAAGAGGGGATAAACGGCAGCCTCCACCCCAAGGGGTGCCCACTCTTCTCATGCAGGCAAAGCAGCCAAGAGGAAATGAACATCTATGTTTTAGCAGTGGGCCACGGAGACACAGAGACCAAGGTCCTTCAAGGGACACTTATGTCTAAACGTCTTTGGTCTAGGCTTATTTAAGGTTATTTTAGATGTCTAAATTCTCCCCGGTAATTAGCGATAGGACAAGAGGAAATGGTCTCAAGTTGCGTCAGGGGAGGTTCAGGCTGGACATTAGAAAGAACTTCTTCACTGTTAGAGTCGTTAGGCATTGGAACAGGCTCCCTAGGGAGGTGGTGGAGTCATCGTCCCTGGAGACGTTCAAAAAACGTCTAGATGTGGCACTTCAAGACATGGTTTAGTTGACAGGGTGGCATCAGGTGTACGGTTGGACTTGATGATCTTTGAGGTCTCTTCCAACCATAATGATTCTATGATTCTATGATTTGGAGACGGGGCACAAGCAGCGGCAGGCAGAGCTTGCAGACAAGCTGCTCTTTGCCTCGCTGGGCTGGTATCGTGAAGGACAGAGCAGCTCTGCTGTCAGCTCCAGCCTACGGAGAAGTTCAACTGGAGCAGAGCTTAGCAGGATTTTCCAAGAACAACTTCTGCCAACACTATGAGGCCACTACCTAAAGCTTCAAGTACCCAAACACCTTGCTGAGTCTTGCCTGGAGTGGTCTCCCCATGGAGAGGCTGGTAGCCCCAGCAGCACTGGTAGCTTCAGCGGTATCTGTTGGCCTGGATTGGGGATGCCTCTGTGACGGAGGCAGCAGGAGGGTAGCTCTTGTGCCCATTCAGCCTTGAGCAGGCAGCAGGGCGAAGGACACCCTGCCTTCTCCTTCTCCCCACCACCTCCTCCAGGTCACCTCGCTGAGCTCCTCCATGTCGCTGGAGAGCATCTCCAAGGGGTGCACCAGCAAGGTGGCTCAGACCCACCACTCATCCAGCCCCTAGAAGACAAACATCTTAGAGGAGGGAGTCTAGACAACCCGTGTTCAAAACACAGACCGTATACTGTGCTTGTGTTACTGAAGGTAGAACAGGTCCACGTTCTTTGAGCAGGATGCAGTGAGACTGGCAGTGTCCTTCCCAGGATGGGAAGCACATCCTTTCCGCCATCACGGCCGGGTCCCAGTCAAGCTCTGTGTCCGCCATAGGTGACCTTGCCCTTGACCAGTAGCGTGAAGCTCCATCCCTTTGCTTTCAGCAGCACCTGGGACACTCCAGGCCCAGGCTGCCAAGGCCAGCATGTGAGGATTTGGAGCCTTCAGCTGGAGTCAACATAATCCGGAGGCTCAGGAGAGCATCCAGCATCCAGGTGTGATGCTGAGGAGACGGGGTGCTACCACGTGAGCGTGGTGTGCCGCTGGTGCCACATGGCACGCCACTTCCTTGACGCATCCTATCTCTACAAGCCGGAGAGCAAAGTGCACCATTCACCAGGACAGCAACTAAGCCAGAGACTGGTTTGAAGCAGATTAATGGAAATAGGATTAAAACAGTAGTAACTCCAGAACTGGTGTTTGGACAAAAACTGTGAGTACAAGATTATCTGCACTCCACAACCCTTGTCACAGCATCGCACAGATACAGGCAAATAACCCCTCTTTGAAAAGCAAAGATACCGAGCAGAAGAGACCTGAGGTCAAGATGATTGCAGAAGACTCCATCCTGGAGATGGAGTTAAGGAGCTCATTTTCAGTTTTAAGCACTGCTACAGACAAGCTGCTTTCCCTCTCCAAGTCTCAGCCTTTCCACCTCTCCAATGGAGAAAAAAGTTCACCGCTTCTTCAGAGAGCTGCTGTTGGTCTGAGGGATTGAGAGTGCTGCAGCACGGCAAGCGATGTAACGTTTCGAACACTTTTCCCACCCAGGTGTGCTGCAACAAGCACAGAGTGGCCAAGCAGCCCCTCGGGTGGGCAGGCAGCAGTAAGCGGCTATCAGCATTGCCTTGTGACGGTGCGGAGGTGCACAGGAGGGGATGGCACGGACACGGGCACGGGCATACACACCATGCTTCCCTGCAGGAGCTCACAACTGTCCATGCCACAGAGCCGGGTTTCCCCGGGGGTCCGAGCAGCCAAAGCATTTTGTCTGCGAGACGGTGCGTCTGCACAGCACCGGCACTGAAACACCGCAAGGGTTGTGACACCCAGTTCTCCTGCTCTGAGAAAAGTGCTTCAGCCTGGAGTCCCAGCTCTCTGCAAAGCCCCAACAAGCCCGTGTGCAGCCACCACCGCTCTCAGGGAGCTGCCCGTGCCATGGGCATCACCGTTTCTCTGCGGCTTCCCGGTGCAGGACCAGCACAGCAGAGCTCCCGTGCCCGCTGCGCTCCCAACGGCACGTGCGTGGCCAGGTTGCCGGCAAAGGGCCCCAGGCTGAGGGAGCACATCCAACCGAAAATACTTGATACTGTGCCACCTAGACCCATCTGGAGAGGGGCTGGGGATGGGGACCACGAAGCTGGACAGCAAAGGCATGGGGATGGGGGAGCACCAGCACCCCAGCTGGTGTCTCTGGGGGGAGAGCGGAGTAAATGCCTCTGCTACAGATGCTCCTGCACGTACACGACCATCATGAGCTCACTACGGGGATGAAAAGTTACACATCATTTCCAGTCTTAGGCATATCCCTGTCAGAATTCATCCTGCATTACTCCAAAAACCAGAATACGATGATGCCGAATAATAACAGTATCAACTGGCACTGCGGGACCGGAGGGCGCAGCCACGTGTCAAAGTGCTTGGCTCTGCACACAGAAGATATGCAGTAAACGTCCGTCCCTCCATTCACCAGGAGCTGGCAGCGTGCTCGCGCTGAAAGCAAATTACCATTTCTCAAAAAAAAAAAGCGTAAATAAGTAATTTTCTTCCATAAAAGAAATTATTTTGCAACCGGCTGCAGGAAGAGGTCAGCAACAGCCCGCTGAGCAGACGTGGCAAGCAACGCTCGGGCATCGGCAAATGTCCCCGTTGCAGGACAAGCTGCCCGAGACCGGCTGGGGCAAACAGCAGCCTGCGGCAGCAAAGGACTCCCCCATCTCCAAACCATGGTGAAAAAAAAAAAAAAGGGACTAGTTTAGAAGCATTCTTCAGTTCATCTACCTTTTTTAAAAAAAAAATCAAAAGGTGTCAAAGAGCATTTCCAAGTGTGTCTTTGTATACTACTGTGTGTAAACGTGAATCCAATTAACTTCAAATTTAACTACTAATGAAATTATCTCATTTTGCTATCAGCTCAGCTCTCATCCATGGCAGTAATTAACCACTGGGGGTTGTCACTCCCAGACACATGACACGAGGACTTCCCCAAGCTCAGGTGCTTCAAACCCTCGCAGAATTCATTACCCTGACAGTGTGAAAACCCTTCACTTTCAATACCACAGGGCACCAACACGTTTTTTTTTCCCTTTATCTAACTGATTGCCAGTAACAGTATGAAAGAAATGAACCCACTGGAGAGGTAATTAATTACCGCAAAGGATACATTAGAAAATGCAGGGGGTTCAGGTGGTGGGGAAGGGGCTTACAGAGCCCCTTTGCCGCTGCCTCAGACCCACCCTCTGCAATAGCGGGGCCGGTGATTTTCCTCTCCAAGACGCACTGTGGGCTGCACCGAGGGAAAAACCTGAGCTCCCCCCCGCCGCTCCACGCTTACAGCAGACGTGAAATTGCCATCAGCTCAAGAGCGTGGTCAACAATTAGGCGGTGCATTGGGTTAACGGGGTACTCCCACCTCTCCAGAGACAAAAGTTCAACACCAACAGGTCGCCAGCGTTGGGAAAGCCAGCCTGGCAGTGCCGACATATCCCCGTGGGTGCTCGCTCTCGCCGCAGGCATCACCGCAAGGCACGCGCCAAGGTAGCACGCACCCTATGTCACAGCTGGCACTGGGGTGCTCCACCAGCAGAGACCAGCACCTCCCCAAGGTCCATCTCATGCACGCACACCCTCTCCACCCCTGCCCAAAGTAGAGCCCCCCCACTAGACCTGCCCACTTGTACAGAGCAGAGCCCCCCGCCCCCTACCCAGCTCCACTGCTGCCTCACCTGATTCTTTGTGCCTTTCCAGAAAACAGTTTTTTAAAATGCACATTTCTGCTAAGCAAAGTGGAGATGAAGGGATGCCACTGCACTGGTACACCGTGTCCTGCCCGCAGGATCATCCAAGGAGCCGGGTGGGCGCTTCCAGCCCTGTTCCATTCGGTCTGTGGGTCCGCAGCCCCTCACCCAGCAGCCCCCGCACACGAGGAATCCTGATGCTGGCCTCACGCAGCAATGCTGCCGAACGACCACAGCAGTGCACCAGCAGAATGGGCAAACTCATTCCAAAATGCAGCCAAGTCGGATGGATCGGACTTGGTTTTCGGCTTTGCTCCCTCCAAAATGACCTCGTGCAGTCTCCAAGATCCCACAGCACGATGGGAGAAGGACGGCGCCTGCCCCTGAGGTCTGGTTCCCGGTCCTGGCACATGGCATCACCTTCATCAAGTGCCCACAAATGCTGGTAGCAGAGGAAGGGACCTGCACTGGTGCTGCTCTACTGACAGGACCCCGGGGATCATCCTGCTTCCCCCAGGAGCCAGCACGCATCACTCGCTCTGCTGATGGGCTTTGGCAGCCTCTCCGCCGCGCCAGGCACCGGCTACCCCAGAAGCGAGGGAGTGGTGCCTTACAGCCAGGGACGGATTCCCTTAACGTTGGACTAAAGAAAAACAAGTAATTGGCAGAGATGGTGTTTTGGGAGCTACTCCATCTCTGCGAAGCAAACCCAAATTTCCAACCTATTTCAGTCAAACCTGTCACCAGAACTGACTTTTCTTGTGAAAAATCCAGCTCCTGCTTGAAAAAGCTCTTCCCTTGCCCCGTGAAGATTTTGATAATGTTAACCCTGTTGTTTCAATCATTATCCTAAAGAAAATGTTTTGGTCAAATGCACGACCCCATCAG